>NW_022589705.1:34621180-34710446 GCF_004348235.1 Phoca vitulina | reverse complement strand
AACCCCTCTCATGCTCTCTGTCTCTCATTCTCTCTCTCTCAAATAAATAAATAAAATCTTAAAAAAAAAAAAAGAAAAAAGAAAACAAGCACAATCCAGTGAGTGGCTAGTGTTAAGATGTGTGTGGGTCATTAATAATGCACACTTCCGTATCACGAGATGATTTTGGTCATTCTTTTTTAACCAATTCATTCACCATCTGCTCTTCAAATTCCCTCCAAACATTCAGGGCATGCTCTATAAATAAGTGGTTTTCACACTTTGCTGCAAATTGGAATCACCTGCAGATATTTAAAAAATGCAGAGGCGTGGCTCCTACCCTACACACTCTGATTTCTTGGTGTGGGACACAACGTAAGCATCAGGAAATTTCTCTAAGCTCTCCAGGAGATTCTACCGTGCAGCCAAATTTGGGAAACACAGCTGCCAAGGCTCTTTGCCTCAGTTTTCTCTGATTTGGTCTGAAGAGACACCGATGTCCTCTCTTATACATAGTTATAAAAAAAAAAAAAAATGCTTCTCCATCTTGCCGTTGATTTCAGGCACACAGCTCCTTGATCTGCCGTCTTTTGAGAAGGATCCCATCACAGTGCTCCGTGCTTCTGGCAAACTCACTTACAGCCTCTCATCTGCTCTCAACTTCTTTCTTATTTTCCCTTTATACTCTTTCATCCCCCAAACTACTACACATCAACTGTTATCCTTCTGAGTTTTCAGTTCTTATCCAATTTCCTATCTTCAGCTATCTTTGGTATCTCATTGCCAGTTTAAGCATGAAAACGTTTCCTTTTCAGTGTTACCCATTTCTTTCTCGTTATCTGAAAACCCACAGGCAGGCTCTACTCCTTTCTTCAATCTTCACCCAAGAACGAAGTTAAGACTCAGTGATTTTTTATCTCATTAGAGTGGACTTCTCTGGTTCAGACTGCAGTTTTCTGTCTGTCTCATCCCAAAATGCTCATTGTTTTCCTGTACAAAACGCTACTGTCAGACTTCTTGTTATTTCTTTGCTCATTATGAACACCTCGCCAGTTTGTTTCTTAAACACATCCTATCCAATTGTCTCCCTATTCTCTTTCCCAGAGCCTCCTTCGGTTCCAAGCTAACCTCAGAATTATAGATCTGGAGGAGCGTCTGCCTTGGGAACTGATAGCGATACTTCCTAAATGCTTGTATACCAAATGGATGCATGCAGAGGACTGTTCCACGATGAGGATGACCAAAAGCCTCTCTAGATTTCCCAGAATTACTGTAATCCTTAGAAACACAATTGTTCTTCACCCCTGTTCTTCTTCCTTTCCTCAACTCATTTCATCCAGACTCCCACTGGTAACACTGAGCCAGGATCATCCAAAGGGCCACGAAGGAATACATCGAACTGAGAGTTATATACATCTATGTCCGGGTGAGAGGACTTAGCACGAAGCTGTAGCAAACCAGCCGCTGTAGCCACACTGTTCTGTCTCCAGCTTCAGGATGTTTCCCATGGCCAAAAATGCCCTAAGTTGTCTCTGACTTCAAAGCATTCAGCAAACAATGGCAAGGCAGAGCCACCAGAAACGGACTCCTGATTTCCATGACAAATACGGTAATGCTGTATTTGCTAGTGGAGACACTTTCTGTGTTGCTGTATGGGCATATACAGCAACACAAACTGGAATAGAATGGAACCTGTCCCCTGTCGGCAGAGGCACCCCAAAGGAATGGAGAGACCAGTAATCAGCCCAGCTGGTGTAATACTGAATTGTTTCAAAACCAACTCATAATTGATGCCAAGTAAAAGCACTGTGCACCCATTAAAATATGGCATGATTGAAGAAATGAAGTGCATTTGGATCCTTAATATATATATATATATATATATATATGTACATCTATGTCTGTGTTCTATTCTTTGTCAGATTATGCAAATTATACACTTACATGAAAAACTGTAGAAGGAAGGGATGCCCTTTGCCTTCCACCTAAGGGCCTGTTTCCCACTTGAACTGAGCTTCGTAAAACCCATCGTTATCCCTGTTTCTGTCCCCCCACCGCTGCCTCCCACCATCTCCTGTCTCATCAGATCCTACACTCAGCTTCTTCCTGGCCTCCCTCTGCCCTTTCTCGTCTCCATTACCCTCTTTCAAGTTCTGCATTCTCGTTTAGCAGGTCACCACCACCTCGTATTTCTCAACTCCCTCCTGTAAATTTACTTCTTGCCATGATGCTTTTCTATGACAGCTTTTCAAAGCAGTCTTCTTTCAGAGGAAAAGAAACAATTTTTTTTAAGTCAAAGAATCTATACCAGTGAGGAGAAACCTATCTTCTTTCTGGATGCACTTCGTTTCGAAGTTATTCACTGCACACGTGTCACATGATTAGGAATGTCAATCCCGGATGTAGAAACAAGCTCAAAGTAACACCCAAGAATAATAATGGCTCAAGAATCAATAAGCAAGATTCGGTTGTCACAAAATCACAGAATGGGTTTTTTAAAAAGCGAGTTAAACGATTAATATGATTATTTTTAACTTGTTAATTTTAAAGGAAGTCATTAGCATGTAGATTTGGGTATTAATAGAAGTGTGGTTTCTCTGAGTTTGGACTTGGGAAGGGGATAGATTGGTTTCAAATCCTGACTTCACTTGTGACTTCAGCAAGCAATTTAACCCCTCATGGTCTGTTTCCTCACTGGTAACACAGAGGTGTAAATTTTCTCTCATTTGGAGGATATTTCCGAAATCTAAGTGAGAGGATATCTGTTAACCGCATTGCAGGGCTGGGACGTGGCAGGAGCTCTGTAATGGTTGTTGCTGCGCCCTAGTTGTTACTTAAATGTTACTGTTGATGTGCCTTTAGTACACCTGTTACCAAGTATCTAGGTGTTTTTCCTAGTTCTTGAGCAACTGTGATAGGATTCTTTTTCAGACCATCCCAGATCCATCCCTGGCTTTTAACGTATCAACACAAATAAATTGTATACTTTCTTATCAATACCTCAACATTATTCAGTATTAGGTATACTTTGCCCATTTTTCATTTAAGAACATTTTAAATGGAAAACATTAATACTCCATGTGCTTTCAATATAGTATATCTGTTATCAGCCTCTATAGCCACTAGATGTCAATGCAATGTTTATCTGGGAAGTTTAATAAAGACTCATTAGTATCCTATTTAATGATTAAGTAATGTATTTCTTTTGCAAGATATGTTAATATTGAAGGGTTTCAGAACATTTCACTGTCATATTTATGGAAATCACTCCACCAACAAATGAAATGCTTCACCTCATCCAGTTGTAAATAGTTGCTGAATAGAAAGAGTTTTAAGCCTGAATCAAATTAAAATTGCTAAGAAAAATGTATATAGGCAGAATATAATTGCCCTAATTGGATTTTCTCCAGGTACTTTGCTTGCAGCAACACAATGAGATCTTTATTATTCGTAACTGGATAAGACCTACATTTTATATTGTATTTTAAAGGCAGCATCTTAACTTTTCATAGTTAAAATAGTAATTCTGAGAGAAGAAATAATCTAAGGTATTTCTACAATCATTTCCTTCAGGATATTGGCTATTTTACTGTTTGGCTAAAGATCATTTAAATTCCTGTCAAAACTCAGCTTTGGAAGGCTTGAGTATTTACTCTTCAATCTTTAACCCTCAAATTATAGTCAATAACTTTTTCCTGAACATACGAAATAACTATTATTTTTTGAAGCCTCTTACTGATGTAGAGAAATGTAATTCAAATCTCCTTTCCTTTGACATTAGAGTGTCATGACTTATATGCAAATTAGAAAAGGATCTCAAAACAAACAAAAAATAAAAATCAGATAAACAAAGAAGAAAAGAAACCATATTATCTTTATCTGGGAAAATTATTAGATGTGCTTTTTTTCCTCCTCAACTTTCCGTGTTTTTTCTTTCAATATGTCATATAACCTATCTGCTCATTTTAGAAAGAAAAAAAAAAAAAAGCTAACAAAAAACTTGGAAAACCTATTAATCTAAGACAAATTTTGAGTCTAATCTTTAGTCTCAATATTTCTTGTTGTGTGTCCTGGTAGTATCCTACATTGCTAACCCCCAACCCTAAACAAAATTGTACTGTAATAACATTTTAGGACAGGAAATGAAATTTTAGGACAATATTAGGAAGCTTTCATTTTTCTTTGCCTGTCTTTCCCCATCCACCCTGCACGTTGGCAATGTTTTACTAAGATTATAATTAACATATTAAATACTTTAGGAAGAAAGAGAGAGTAAAAACAGTAGGGAGGGAGGAAAGAAGGAAACTGAGGCCAAGGGGGTCCATCTGAGACCACTCATTAATTTCCCAGCCATTTTATGAAAATCCTCTTTACAATGAGGAGCCCAGTGCGTGTGTTATGTGATGGATCACTATAAGCAGAGCAGACACAGGGAGAGTGGAGAAGGAGGAAATGGCCATGTGGAGCATGTGAGGAGTGGCAGAGGGAATGGCGTGGTGGGCAAGAAAGATTTGTGTAGGTTCAGAATGCTCAATTGACCTATCTAATTGCCCCAGTGTATTGACTGTGGTACAAAAGGTGAGAACAAAAAGTGGTACCCCACTTTCAAGGGAGGCACTAGCCCATTGTTGTCCACCATGGTAGGTACTAGGTACATGAGCCTATGGAGCACTTGGAATGTGGCTAGTTGAACTGAGATGTACTGTAAGTATAGAATACACACCAGTGTTCAAAGACGTGGTATGGAAAAAAGAATAGGAACTATCTCATTAATATTTTTGTATTAATTATTCATTGAAATACAATTTTGGATTTATGTGGATAAATAAAATGTAATAGTAAAATTAATTTCACTTTTTTTTTTGATTTTTTAAATGTGGCTCCCAGAAGATTTAAAATTACGTATGGGGTTTGCACTGTATTTCCACTGGACAGCACTGCACTACACTATCCATGAAGGCCTTGCTAACAGATAGCAAAAATGGGTCTGTGACCTTTATACCATCATCCACCCCCACCTTAATATTGTAAGATTAATTAGAAAGCAAAAAATGCTTTGTAGAGGAAAAATTGAGGCCTGTCAGGAGTAGCACTGTGGCATCTTCCTTCCATTGAGCGAGGGCTGTGCTTTCTCCCACTTCAAGTCAAGCAAAGAACTTCCGAAAACGAACCATTTGTTTAGATCTCCTCCTGAAGAGGAGACAGACACCTCACTCAAGGGCTGCTGCAACGCTTAGGCAACTCTCTCCCCTGGTACATGGAGCTGAAGGTGGTAAGAGTGCTCTTAGAAAAACCACCTTCTTACAGTTTGAAGACTTAGTGATGGGAGGAGAAGGGAAAGCGAGGAGGTAGAAGGAGGAGGCTAGGTCTCCTGTCCCTAGTGGAGGTCCTAGTGTGGGCAGGCTTGAGTTGGGGAAGAGAAAGGAGCTTTGAATTGGATGTGAAAGAAACATTTTGGCTTGCACAGAACTGTACTTTTTAATAGCTGAAAGTGACATGTTTAATACATGTAAAAGCAAAAAACCTATGGAATATGTCTGAGTTCCGAAGCAGGTAAAGATCTACTACATTCCTTGTCTGTCTCCCCCACTAGAATTTAAGCTCCAAGAAGGCAGGATTACTGTGTCTGTTTTGTTTTTTTTTTCACTTGCATAACCTAAGGGGCCTAAAATAGTATTTGGTCACATAGTAGATAGGCAATAAATATTGGCTAAATGGATGAATAAATGAATCTGACATAATATGATTAAAGGAAGTAATTGGAGAGAAAAATGTTTCCTATTGTACCTATAGAGTCTTGCACATTCAATAAACTCGACACTTGTATTAAGAAAAGCAATGCCTATGTCATTTAATGAGCATGAAGTGGCTATTGGATAAGGGGAGGGATTGCTGGTCAGTTCAGCAAATGCAGTTCATTTTAGAAATTATAGAGTATAGTCAAATCACTGCATGATGCTCTACTATCAAGAACTCTTTTAAATTTTCCTTACCAACAGTCTCACATTAAGGCTTGTGGTGCTTAAAATATTTCCAGTGTTTTAGAGTTATTGAACTTCTTTCAGTCAGTAAGATCCTTAGTGAAATTTCTTCCATCATTCATGGCCAATTACCTTTGTTTTTTCAATTACTGGTCATTTTGTTTGAGATTGAGTTTTGAGTATGATGAACACTTTTCATCATTATTTTATGTAGATTCAAGTAACAGTGAGAAAGATTGTAACTTTGACAAAGATAGATGCTGCCACCTGCACGGTTCCTAATCATCTCTAACAAAACACCTTGTTAGGTGGCATGTGATTGCTGCACTGAGGACCCAGGGCTTAAAACCAATCAGAGTAGGGGTGCTGGGTTCTTAAGTTTCTAAGACTTTAGTGTTCTATTTCTGTAGTTTTTTAGAACTCACTGACACCAGTTTTTGTACTTCAAAGTCAATAAGGGTATGATAAAATGTTAAACTTCTATTTGAATAAAGTTTGTGCCTGAAGAGTTTTGAAAAATATACTAATGTGCATAAAAATATACTCATGTCGTATTCATGGCTATTATATTTCAAAGTATGTCTAAGATGGTTATGATTTTTTTACCTGGGTATGGGAACTTAGCTAAAAATATGTGTGCATAATCAGCCCCTCCCCCGAGCACAGGTCGACCATCACAGTTTCCATGACTTTGGTTCATGTCCTGACATCTCTTTCTCTTTCTTCATTGCCTGACATTTTTGTTAAAAGGTAACAACCAGCCTTTAGGCTATATAGATGCAATGTTTCTCCAAAGATTTTAAAAGCATTTATGCATATTTTAGAATATTTTATGAAAGGGAATTAGGAATCTCTATTTTTCTATTTATTGAAATAAAAATTTGGCCAATTTTAGTCTAATTGCCATCCTTTCATGGACTGTAGGAAAAGAATGTTGTAATCTTTAATAATTCTGGAAATGATTTCATCTTCCTTAAGGAGAAAAACCACAGGGAGCTGTCACGCTAGGAAGGATAATCTATGAGAGGAGATGGGCAGAGATGTACAAAAGACAAGGACAGCAGTAAGGGATATAGATTGGGGCAAGTAGATCAAATGGATAGAAAAGGAAACAAGTGTAGGGATATCAAATTGTTGTCAACTCAAGCATCAGCTTGCATTAAGAGTGGCTTTCCTGGAGCAGGTTGTTTTGAAAATTTTTAAGACTATTACAAGCTGTGTAGGGAAGAGAGTCTTGATCACAGTGCAGGAAGGGGGGGTTGGGTCACAAAAGCCATGTACTTCCAGACTCACGACCAATATCAGAGAATCCTAACTATGTCGACATTGGAGAACTAGTTCCAAATTTATTTTGTTCACTGAAAAAAGAAAACTCTTTCCACTAGGCATTTAAATTTAAAACAAATCTATGGTTGGAAAGAACATAAACCAAAAAAGATGAAGGAGGAGGAGGAGGGGAAGGGGGGGAAGGAGGAGGAGGAGGAGAAGGAGAAGAGGAAGAAAAAGGGAAGAGAATAAGATCATTTGGCTATTTTAGAGTAGTTCACATCTTTGAGGTCTCCATTATTATACTTTAAACTACTGAGAGAACTTGAAGAGATGATTGGTGGGCCACTGTAAGTAAAAAGAAAGAGAAAGAAAAGAAAGAAAAAAAGAAAGAAAGAGAAAGAAAGAAAGAAAGAAGAAAGAGGGGTGGAGGGAAAGAGAGAGAGGAAGGAAGGAAAGAAAAAGAAAGAAAGAAGAAAGAAAGAAAGAAAGAAAGAGAAAGAAAGAGAAAGAAAGAAAGAAAGAAAGAGAAAGAAAAGAAAGAAGAAAGAAAGAAAGAAAGAAAGAAAGAAAGAAAGAAAGAAAGAAAAGAAGAAAGAAAGAAAAAAAGGATTATGGAGAGTACAGAAAGTGTTATAAATCTAGGTATAAGGCAAATATTCTTCCAGTGCTCAAAAAGAGGAGAAAGAGATGAATTGTACTTACCATGGAAAAATGGCCTTTCTCCTCTTCAAAGTGAAAACCTCCACCTGTGTTCCCTCTTGTTGTGCCAAAATCCTTCCTTCTTCTCTAACTAGACAAATTTAGTGAAAGAATAGTTTGCCCAGTTACCTTCCTTAGATGAAAAATGAAAATCTTCTATGACCTCTTAATTCCTTACAGTGGATTCCATTTCATTCCACTGGAATCTCACAAATCTCCTACTTAAAGAATTGCTAACTGTCCGGCTTGTAGTGCATCATTAAATATCTTTAATTACACTGTCTTTCAGGTAACATTGTGTTACTTTAATGTACGAGACCATATGCTTGCCGGTAGTCACCCTATACCTTTCTCAAGTTCCTCATCTGGCCTCTCCTATTCTGACTATAAGTATTCTCTTAGACTCTATCCTCATTCAAATGTTTGACCTCAGAAACTATGTTCATGACAACCATGAATTAAACTATGTTTTTATATCACCAACACTCAAGTCTACCTGCTTAGTCCAGACCGCCTAAATGTTGACCTTGTGTTTCAGCTGCCCACCAGAAATATCCACGGTTGTCCCACACATACTTCAGTTCAACTTGTCCAAAATCAAATATATCTTCTGTGTTCAGAGACCTGCTTTTCCTTTTGTTCTCTAGATTGGTTGACCATTTCTGGTGACCTACTCTTGAACCAATACTCTGTACCCTGCATGCACTTGCTAAAGTTGACTTGTGACATATCATAGAATAAGCACAATCAACCTGTGAGATGGATTATGATAACTATTTTACGGATGAGGAAATGGAGGCACTAACTGGGTAAGGAACTTGCCCGAGAAAATATTAGGCTATCAGGTTGTAGTGTCAGAATTCCTACTGACAATTACTATCTCAAGAGACAATAACATTGTTGTGTGACCCCGAAGGAAACGAGTATGAGGAGACGTGGGTTTATTCTGTTTCTACAGAGGGCAGAACTGGAACAATGAATAGAAATTATGTGACTACGGACTTCAACCAATTTATCAAAGAACTTCTTTAAAAGTGGCATTATAAAAAAATAAATAAATGAAAGTGGCATTATAACACAAAGAAAAAAGTTTCTGGCAAAGTCCAGACTTAGGACTATTGCAAAAAAAAAAAAAAAAAAGTCTTTTGGATAGAGAAGAAATTTAGATCACACAAACTCCTAAAGTTCACAATAAAATAATGTTCCCTGCCTCATTTGGATAATAGATTCAATAGTCTGTTTACTAGTCACATGAAAAACTAAACAGATGCACATGAACATTTAATGAATAGAGTGCATATTGGATAATCAATGTACTATGTACTCAACAATCTTAATAATTTTAAGTAGGAAAAAAAGTGGGTTTTTTTTCTTTCTTATTTCAGTGGTTCAGCTGCTTTAGGTCATGTCATGCTTTCTGTCTTTGAAAAGCAGCTCCCACAACTGCTGCAAATATTTCTAAACGCTCCATCCCTATAATGTAGTTCTGGCTGGAGCATCGCACTGTGTGGTTTCAACAGGAAGAGGGGTGAGCAGGGTGAGTGGAACAACCCTGAAACTGTGTTGGGAGATTGAAAAGAACATTCCTTGTGTGTTTGGGTATGATTATTTTTCCCCCCCGTAGGTGCAGTACATCTGCATTTTATGTAGTTTGGGTTTTCATTTGTTTGTTTTTGTTTCTTCAAGACTTTAATCTAGTTTATATTGTTTTAATCTCTGCTTTCAGCAAGGGTCTATGCTTAACACTTTGCATCATGTGGATCATTATCACTCAGGAGAACCGGTAAATAGGGGCAAGGGGTGAGAGGAGTCATCGTCTCCAACTAAAACCATAGCGGGGAAAGTATGAAAGGTGAGGTGCCGGATGAGAAATGCCGGAATTCACACGTGGTTCCCGTGGCCCCGCAGGCCGGGCGAGATGCCCAGGGTTCTCGCTGATTCTGCGGAGACCACTGGCAGGTGCCTACAATAAGACTGTTCATCCCCTTTAATTAGCACCTCATCACTTTCAGCTTGGTGTCACCCAGCTGGCTAGAGCACGGCGACACCTCCAGCTTGAACTGGGCTCCATTCCATTTTCTTGGGGCTTATGGAGACATGTGGTGCTTTCTTCAAGTGCAGCTGGTGCTGGCACTTTCATTGTAAATTTAAATCTCTGTTTGGAAAAAGGTGATAAGAACAGTTTGTTTCAAGACCCTGGTGTTTAAGCCTTAAGCAATTCCCAGCAAATACATTCAAGGCTCCTTCTGGTTTGGTCGGCTACAATTTGTTATTAATAGTAGCGGTGTTCAGATCCTCCTTAAGGATATGCACCCCAAAGGAAGTCTATACACTGCCATCACTGCTTCTCTGTGGTTCAAAGTTTGTGCTGATTGCTTTTAGCATTTTTGGTGGTGCTCGTTGATCAGTGCAAGTTATGAGAAAAATGCTGGCATCTACATGCATTTATTTGAGAATTTTTTTTCTTGTTTCAATGGGACAAAAATAGGAGACTTACTAGGCGTGCTCCATTTTATTGCAGTGCTTCTTCAATAACACAGGTGCTGATATCTAAGAAGGAACATGTAAGAACTTTAGGTCTTCTATTTTTCTAAACAGTATTGCACCATCAGCCTTTAACTCCTTTCTTATAAATTATCTTGATGTGTATTGTGCTCGAAAGTTATTACATAAACAGCATTTTTTATCTATTTTATAATCAACCTGTATATCTCTTGGCTTTCGTCCCCAAGATTGGAGTTGTTGATTAAAACATTTGTCTTTTCTTTGATTTCTTTGTAAACCTCTTTATATGCTTTTTAGGCATCAGGTAACTGAACTTTGGAGATAAGGAATGAAATTGCCAAAATAGAGTTACTTCAATTTTTTATATAATATTCTAAGCCCCCTACCAGATGTCTTTATTTATTCTCTCAACTTCACAATCACTCTTTTAAAATGATCATTGCATGTCATAATGATACCTTAAATTGTATGCATAGTGTTTTCTGGACGCTATTTTATTTGGTTCTCATGACAGTTCTGAATGTTACGGGGTAAGGAAACAGAAATTCTGACAAGCTAAGTTGTGGGCTGGGGTCACCCAGCTGATGACAGTGTTGGCAGATCCCAAGCCCGGTGCCTGTTCTATAACACAAGGCTGAAACCCACTAAGGAGTTCTGAACAGACCTACTTACCTTCATCCAGAATCTCTTACCTAGTAAACCACCAAGGACAACTAACTAGAAGCCCTTACACATCAGGAAGGGCCTCAGACATTATCAACCATATTACTTTGGCCTAGTAATTGAACTTTTCAGACTCTAGTTGAGTATTTGTAAAATAGAGAAATGCCGTACTCGCGTGACTATTATAAAGTCTAAATAAAGTAAAAGGGCAAATATTTAGCTTGGTAACTGTTAGTTAACTTCATTTCTCTTTTATATCAAAAATCTAGACGCCCAACCTAATATTACTAGGTGAAACTGAAATTGTCTCAGTTGTTCAGCCAAGCACTGTATGATGTTCAACTTGACAATTCATCCTGAAGCAGTGTGAAATATAAGTTTTATTTCAAATAGAAGATTTATTTTAGAACATATAGTGTAAGACTACCCTGCCTCTGTATAAAACAGATGAGAAATATTTTTCTAAAGAGTAGAAGGTATAGATAAACATACTGGGGAAAGGAAGTACACAGTTTTTAAAACTTTACATAATTAATAATAATAATGATAGACTAGTAGCAATAGCCAACATTTATTATGTAATCACGAAGTGTTTTTTATAAACTTATTTTATCCTCACAACAAAATTATCTGATGTATAGTTTTTATTAAACCCATTTTGCAGATAAGGAAACTGAGGCACAGAGGTAAGGCCATCCAGTGCAGGAATTTACACCAGTCTGATGATCATGCCCACATCCAACCATTGTGATATATAACCTTAAAATAAACTAACTATGACTTTTTAAGAGTACTAACTCTTTGTCAACATATAGATTACAGTAATGAAGAGATGCTCTGAACTTTTAAATTCCCAGATTAGAACTTTTGTGTATTTCAGCATTTATGTCACTTCTTTACTTGTTAACATCAGTCATTGTCAATAGAACTACTCATTAAAGTTGAAAATAGATACAAATTGAAGACATTTAATTTGAACTTTAGATAACACTAAAAATATTTGTTCATTAAGTATTTTCCAGTTATTTCTATCAGTATCTGGTGGCAGTTATTTTAAACATACTAAAAATAACTGCAGATATTAGAAAATAATTTGTGAAAATAATAAAGGAGGTAATTGAGATTTCTAAACTGAGAAACCCAATAAACTGTCAATAGGGAGATAATTTTACAAAATTCAAGCTTTAGGAAACACAACTGTCCTATTCAAATTTTCTGAGATGTAAAATCCCATGAGACATATGGTCCCCATGGAGGTTATGCATTAAGTACATAAAGAGAGAAAGAAATTGGAAGAATGCTATATTCAACATCACTTTCAATGCTCTAGTCATCCTTTGCGGTTGTTTCCACTGTTATTGGTGAGGTTGCGGGGAGCAGTGTGGCCCTTAGCTCAGAAGCCCCTGGGCAAATGGGCAATTGCCCAGGGCTCAACCAGCTCTGTCAGCCAGGAGCCTTCCTCCCCCTGATTTGGAGGAGAACCAAGAGTTGTGTTTTGTTAATCTGGGTAACCTCATTTTCTTCTCATTTAACTAGTGGGAGTTAATTGAACTACCTGCTGAGATCTCTGGCACATAGCTAAATAAGGTGAAATGAGGTTACAATGTTCCCTAACCCACTTTTGGCCCCATTTACAGTATGGACTGGTTTTCAAAGAGGGTCAGAAAACACTTTGAAAAAGGCAGATCCCATCCAACTACTTCGTAGCTATGCCTATATAGACTCCTTGTTTTCCTCCTTAACTCCACCCTCCACCCTAAATATTTAGTCCTTCCCTGTTTCTTCCCTCCCTCTCACCCCTATCCACTTCCCATCTTTCCAAGCCAATTACCAGCGAATCCTTAGGACCTTTCCACATCTCTGTGTCCCACTGATGTTTCCAGACACACTGGGTCCACGACTTCTGTTTTCTGCAGCTCTCTGTCTCCTAACGGTCCTTACTAATCCTTCCTTCAGCCTGCAAAGACTGTATCTATACAAGGTTGAATGTTGCCTTGGGAAAAAAAATCTAACCCATGTACTGCTTATATTATTTTAAAATATCAAACTGTTAGATATTTTAGCAGTGTTATGAGTGCATTAATCAATTATCAATTACTTGGGGTTCAGTAGAAACAGATACTGGTTATTTCTGACATCAAGAACAGAATATAGTTTGTGGCCCAAAAAAAAAGTTTGAATAAAGCATTGCATGTTTCTGCCTTGTTTTCCCTTGGGAAAGTGCTAATGGGGGACTCATTTCAGTATCTCCTTAAAAATGTATATTTTCCTTTTACTACCCAAGTAATGCACATTTATCAGAAAAAAAAATTTTAATTAAAAAATATATAATCACTTTTTTTCTTGTCTTGAACTTGCACATATAAATGGTTATAAAGAAGTAAGAGAAATAGCCATTTATACCTTGTTTGATCTGTGTGATTCTGAAGATGAAGCCAAAATGCCTGAAATTTCCAGAAATTTCCACTTCATACTGTAAGAATTCACTGAGTATTCTTCCTTTACTTAAAAAAAATATTATTGAAATATAGTTGACATACAATGTTATATTCATTTCAGTTCCTTTACTTTTAACCTGTGTTTCCAAGTCCATCACTTGTGCTTTTTGCTAATGGAATAGTAGCAATTATAAAACTGTTAAAATATATCACAGCATGAATATATCTTTACTTCATATTTATGAACCAGCCGATATTAGCTAGTGTTGTCTTTCTAGATGTGACATAAACAATTCCTTCTTATGAATGATCATTTTAAGCCTTACACCTACATTATACACATCCTTACCTTTTATATTAAGCACATAGAGACTTATTGTATACCATTCTGTTTTTATTTAAATTGGTCACCATCTCCTCCTTGACTTCTCCTGCTCCCTCCAAAATATATGTATGTTTGAATTTACCCAAATTTGTGGGTTATTTGTTAAGTTACCCAAGCTTATTTGGCTTGTCTCCAAACTTACCGTAGAAAGTTGACTACCACATGACACCACAAAGGGAAACGAACTGTCATCCTCAGGACCTGGACTCACCAATAAAACAACTCTCCATCAAGTGTTTTATGAAACCTGAACCCAAACTAATGGGAATGTCATAGAATTGTTCCTAAAACTACGTCTGTTTTATGCAGCCTCCCATGGAACAATCTTTAGACCTTTAAGTTCAAGTTAGGAGTGATCAGTGCCTTGCACATTGAATGTTATTTAACCCATTCAAAAAACATTCGTGGTTGTTACATCCTAACAAGATAGGACAGATGAAGCTGTCAGGAAGAGTAAAGAGCAGCCAAGATGAATGCTCAAGCACCTTTGTGCATTTAGAAACATAGAAATATATTGACAAATAACAATATTCCTGGGGTAAATTGAAAAGGTGAAGGGTGGAGGGAGACAGAAGAAGTGGGAGCAGAACAGTGTATATGGAGCCAATCATAATCTGATAAATAGCTATTTCTATTTCAGGGTAATTCATTCTTTCACTGATAACCCTAAGTAAAACCCAAGCCTGCATAGGAATATATATTCTTTTCCAGAAGAAAAAAATAAGTCTTAGCAATGTGTAAACAGAATCAAGAAACCAGACATAGTGGTCTTACTCACATTTCCACACATACTGTCAGGCACAGAATGATTAGAGTATAAAAATAAGAGAGATGTTGACCAGGTTATTTTTCACATTGGATGTGACTTGAAGTTTGAGCTTAAACAAGGTATTTTCAAGCATGTTTCCTTTCATAAAACTTTTTAAAGACATATGGAAAGACACATGTTTAACAATTACAAGATAAGTTCACTTGAAACTCTTTAGAGTAAGACTGAACTTCTCTAAATCATGGTGTCTCTGATTTTCAAAAGACTAAATCAAATCCCTAAAAGAAAGCAATTGTAATGGAGTTAATTAAGACAACTTTGTGGCTATATTTGATCATTTTTAAAGAGTGTAAGTTTCTAAAGGGTATAGGTTTTCATGTTTTAAATTGTGTGGGTCTTCAGTATAAAAGGGCCAGTTCCCTCACCAGATGTTTGTGTACCCCTGCCGGGGGCTACTTAGACACGCATAATGGGAGGGGACTAAATCCCCTGATGATCTGGCTTTAATAAATTTAAATTTAAAAATAAATTTGAAGATTAATTGATCAAAATCACACAACGAAATAAAAAAATGCATCTACATTTCCTTGCTAAATCTGATTCTTTAAAGAGCATTTTTTTTTTTTAAAGAACACACTCTTAAATCTTAATCTCTTTTCTAGTTCAAAAGACTGATTGGACTACAGAGGAATGAAACAGCTTGCCCATGTCATCAGATCATTTTATTTGGGCTCCAGGTTTCTGAATGAACTTCCACACATGCCCTTGTAGACATTTGAACTCCATAAATCCACAGGTGTTTAAGGAGCCCTAAAGCCTGGGTCAGATAGCAGACATGCTCCACTATGACTCAGTAAGGATTTCATACTGTGTAAACAACACTTGCAAGGATTTCTCTTTACTGTTGGATAAAATCAGTAGCAGGAAGAGCCACGTTTAGTTTTTTTTTCCTTAACTATGATGTGGTTTGGTTGTATTTCTGTTATGAACTCTGTAGAGTAGGTTATCTTGTCCACAGTGCAGACGGCATTTTCGTTCTTTACTTCATAAAGAGGACAGCCTGGCACAAAACCTCTTAAAAGGAAAAAAAAAATAGCCATCTTAGAAGAGAAAATGTATTCTGTTGCCATGATTTTCCATCTTTCCACGTACTATACTAAGAAAACAATCTTGAAATGCCCAAATAGCATTTATTTGTTCTTCTTTAAAACCGGGAAGTTTGCATATCTCAGATACCCTTTCCATAATGGAAATTGGAGTAAAGTTAGTATAAGCAAATGACAGATTATACCCATAAAATGTCTGAAAAATCTAGTTCTGTTTTGTTTTAGTAATTATGCCCAAAACCAAATTTAGAGGACAAATTCAGAAGAAAAACAGAAAGCTTCATAGAAGAATAAATATACAATATGCCCTGAATGATATGACAAACTATAATATCCAAATGTTCCTCAATAAAACAGTGTTAGTTCAGCTTAGGCTAAGAAATTGAGTCTAAAGAAGAAAAGCAAGGAATTGAAATGGGGAAAAATATGCTTGAAGAATGAAAATAAGGTTACCTACCTTGGTGGCATTCAGTAATTAGAAACTAGGGAAAAAAGAAAAGTCATTAGGGAATTCTCAAGACCAGAAGAATTTAGAGGGGGATATATAAAGGTCTATAAGAAGAGGTTACTTGAAAAGGCATAATTACCTCAAATAAAAAGCCTGGAGTGTCCATATTGCTCCTGTTTTAAAATTTTAAGTAAAATCAGAAATCTGTTTATGATAAAAGTTTTCTGTCACATATTAAAATGGTATACTTTGAAGTGTATTTGAAATTGAAGCAGAATAAAAACATGAACATCAAAATGTTCCTTTATATGGTCTAAATGGTATTTCCGTGCCTTGCTTTAAATGCAATGTTTTTATTTTTAAAAAGATGTTTCTAGGATGCCTCGAGAGCAATGAACACAAGTCTCCTAGGGAAATGATAACTTCTTAGACAGCATTCCTGTAGAGTACACACAGGTATCAACAAGTACCAAAGAGTCTTGTGACCTTTCAGCATTAGAAGGTTGCCGAGAAACACTGCCCTTGCCTCCATGATGAATACACAAACATTTAGGAAATAGAGAATCAGATCCACTCAAGTAAACATTGATTAGCAGTCCAGCCTGATTCACCTATCAATGAATCATGTATAAATGATGAATCAAGTGAGCGACTGAAGATCAAAGACCATCAGCACATAAAAGTAAAGACTCAGAGTTAACCTCCACGTGAGATTAGACATCTACTGAGCCAGCACCTCTGCCCTCCATACAACACCCTCCTCATGCTACATGTGCATGTGCAGCCTCAATAGTTTTCTAATGCCTTCTATATTTAAACCACTGTGCTAACTTTCTTAGGAAAACATGCCAAAATCTTTCCTTTGAACATCCTCAACGGGAGGAGATTGTAATTTCTGAGAGGACTTTGGTTTTGAAAACAGGTAAGAGTTACTTGTACCCTTGTTCAGTGAATCAGATGAAAAAACAAACCAAATGATGCATGTGTAAACAAAACCCATATGTGCACATCCTTGTCTTGAACTTCACTGTACTTTATTGGCGTCATCTGTTTATAACGCTGACCTTCACTCTAGACCATGAGCTTCTCAAGGTCAGGAATCAAGCTATTGCCATCACTCTGTATCAATTTCTAGCACATGGCTCATTGGTTGAAAAGAACTGATCTGGGTCATCTGCTTGGCTCAGTGGCTTAAGCGCCTGCCTTCAGCTCAGGTCATGATCCTAGAGTCCTAGGATCTGGAACCACATCAGGCTCCCTGCTCAGTGGAGTCTACTTCTCCTTCTGCCCTTCACCCTGCTTGTGCTCGCACTCTCTCTCAAATAAATAAAATCTTTAAAAAAAGAAAAGAACTGATCTTTTTGTATGGTTCATAAATTGCCTCTGAAGGCAATCCAAAAGAGAATAATAAAACATGAACATCTTTGTAATAAGTATTAACTATTTGGATGAAAAAAAAACTATACATGTTATGAAATTTTAAAAGTGAAATCCAGTTATTTATAGATCAATGCAGAATGTCTACTTCAAATTGATAAAACTTCAATAAAGTGTATAGTGCTGATGCAAATTATTTAAAATGCTATCAAGTTATATATCATTATTTCTTTTTTTTCCCCAAGTGCCATGTATAACTCTGAATTCATTTCTCACTTCCAGAGTTATAGAAATCTTCCTTCATTGCCTTTTCTTCCTTTAGACAGCACAGAGATGTGTTTTTCATGCTTTGCCTGAGTTAGAAAACCTACCTCATGTTTGGCAGATTTACAAATGATAAATTTCTAATTTCATTTCTAATTCTCATTTAATTTTTAATTCTAGTTTGTGATTATTGATTCAACAGGGGGAAAGTAACCATCAAAATGTACGCCTGTTTGAAAGTATCTTAAGACTTTTGGGGCACCTGAGTGGCTCAGTTGGTTAAGCATCCAACTCTTGATTTTGGCTGAGGTCATGATCTCAGGGTGGTGAGATGGAACCCCACATGGAGCTCTGTGCTCAGCCTGGAGTCTGCGTGGGTCTTTCTCTCTCCCCCTCTCCCTTTACCCCTTTCCTGCTCTCTCTCAAATAAATAAATAAATCTTAAAAAAAAAAATAGTGTCTTAAGACTTTAGAAAGGAGGGGTGCCTGGGTGACATAGTCGGTTAAACGTCGGACTCTTGCTTTTAGCTCAGGTCCTGATCTCAGGGTTATGAGATCAAGCCCCTGGAGGGGTTCCACGCTGAGCCCGAAGTCTGCTCAAGTTTCTACCTTTCCCTCTGCCCCTTGCCCCCACACACTTGTGTGCACTCTCTCTCTCTCTCTAAAATAAATAAAGAAATCTTTAAAAAAAAAAAAAAAAGACTTTGGAAAGGAAGCAGGATGTGATAAGTTTACCAGATAGAAGTAACGGGGAGGGCTAATAGTTATATCAATTTAAACCTGAATAAATAAATAAATGCAAAATAAAAGGGGCTTAATCACATCTGAAGTTCTAGCAATATAAGTCCATTTAAAGATATATTAGAAAATAGGGAATATTGCTGAGGTAAAAAGGAGCTGAAGTTGTATATTCCATAACACTGTCAATTCCTATGATCATTTAGGGTTATACTCCAGAGTTGAGGCAGAGGTTTTCTGAATAAACATTTACTTGAAAAATGGACAGGCTGTAAGAGATACAGAAAAATGTACACAAATGTCAGTCTAAAGTATATTTCCCTCACAAATACTTAGAAATTGCTGGGGTTTTTTTAGCTACACATGGTAATATCTTTATTCAATTCAGTGAAATATTTTGGTAAAGAGTCCATGCGTTCTGTTTGTTTCCAGGAGGATATAAAACTGCCAATCTCCAGTGGTATTCCTTCCATCTTTTCCAATAATATTTTATTATCTTTACCTAATAGGTTGAAAACTCTCATGACTTTGCATAGGTGGTTTGAACTAATTAAAAAAAAGGGGAGAAAAAGATAAATGTGGAACATACATAAAAGGCATTTTTACATAAATGTCTTTGTAAAATGACCAAAGAAGTGAAGAACAGTTTAAATTCTACTCACTTTTTCTTATCAATTTTCAAGTAGATTTGTGTATCTTTCATAAGTTCAAAATTCAGTTAAATGTAAAGAACTTTATTCTGATAATGACAGTCTATTGACCGAGAGCACATGGGAATGAGAAATGTAATACAACCTAGAAATACTTAGATTGTTGCTAGAGAAAAATGGGCTGTAAATGAGGGCTTCTTGGGCCCAGACGTGCTATAGTATGAATGTGTTTCTAATCATTGAAAATCATCACTGTGCGATATTCAGACTAAGAATGCTTCGTTTCTAAACTTGGAAAAACTGATTTCATGTGAATAAAATCGTCCTCAAAATTGGATATAATGTTCAATAATCTGAGTTCAGAAAGACATTTTAAACAGCAAGGCATTTAATATTGCCATCCAGATACTGTTCTGATGTGCTGAGTGCAGTGGATAGAGTGCGCTGCTGACGTAGTTCCGAAATTTGCTGATGTAGGAACTGATGAATAGACTTCCTTTCTGAATTTCTTCCTCATCCAGAAACAGAACAGGAAGGTCATTTTGGGGGGGGGGGGGAGAGGCACAATAGAAGAGTATGTGAGTAGTATAAAATGACTTATTTGGATTATGATCTCTTCTGACATTGAATATGTAATGCATATTTTTTAATCTAGAAAGAAATATAAAATATATGTAAGTGATAAAACCTGCAAAAAAGAAATAAAAATTCATTTTAAACAATAGATCTCTATATATAAGCCTAGTGCTAGTGAGAAATACCAACATCTAAATGTTATATGCTCTAATCATTACAAGAGGCAAAATCATCAACATCAAGGAGATCTATAAACCATATTTCAGGAGCAAGCAAACAAACAAAATCCTAAAAAAGTAAATGCAATAGATTGATAGCTAAGCAGATGCAATATCAGGTTGCCCAGCATGTCACAATTACAAGACAGTATATTACAGTAACCAAAAGCTAAACTACTAGCGAAAGAATATTTGCTGTCCATCAAGCATAGGCCGAGAAATAAATATTTCTCTCCATATATCACTGGCTACCTGCCTATCTTTAATTTCAGGCCTTTGAAATTTTATCTCATGAAATATTAAGATATGCTTGTGCTGTCCTATTTTTAGTCCTATTTCTCAAAAGCGTTCTATTTGTATAATACATCAAAAAACAGAAGACAGTGGCTGTATGTTTCTTCCCTTTGTTGGGATATGTGGAAGGAAGGGAGTGGAGGTTATTTTGGGCGTGAGTTTGTCTCTGGTCAGCTGAAACACATCAGTGAAGTAATTTCTATTTAAGTCTTGGCTTTGCCACTCAGTTTATAACACGCCAGAACTATCCCACAGAAATCAGGACACAAATCAGTAATGGTTGCCAGAGAAAACAGACAGAATCAGAAGAATTACATTTATAAGGTGGAGGAAGTGGCCAGTGGTCATTCACAGCACAAGCCAGCAGGCTCATGAGAAGTGAGAGTCAGTAGATGCTATATACTTGTTCAAAAATCTCATAACTGTGTAAAAGACAGGGGCAGCTGGGTTGTTCTCCATCTCATTCTTGATGGGGAGAAAATAAGAGGAATTATTGGGTGAGAAGGACAAGACTGAGGCGCTTTCTGAAACAATTTTACATTAATAGCTCTCTTCACTTTTAAATGAGCTGAATACCAAGAGAGTGTCAACATTCCCAAACTCAAGTCTCCTTCATGTTTTGACAATGTTCACTGACCTAATAGCATCAAGTTTTGCAAACTCTCTTGCCTAAATGGCAATTCTGCATATTAAGTCAGCTCTGTTTTGCTAGGGGTGTCAGAATCTTGCTGATTTTCACTCACTGAAGTGGAAGACATGCTTCTATCAATCAGCAACATCCTTAGCAATTTATCCATTCCGTGTAAACTGAAGCAAGATATGGTGTCCCATTTTTAAAATTTCGTCCATACTCATCATTTTTAAAAGTGTAATCAGAAGGCTCGGAGCCCCTCTTCTGAAGGTGGATGATTTATTTGGAAATGGCTTTTCCCTGGGCAAGATCACATGCCCATGGGAAAACCAAATCCATAAAGTAACTTTCCCATCATCTGCAGTGTGTTTCATGGGAATAAATAATATGGTCACACAATTTTACTGGTAGAGGAAACCTTAAATATCACCTATGACATTCATTTCATGTCACTGCAGAGGAAACAGAGGCCCAGAGAAATTAAGTAACTTTCCTAAGATGAGTAAATCACACTTTGGTGGCGGGGTATGAGCGGGCACACAGAAGTCTTCATTCTTAATCTGGAATTCTAGTCTGAATTCCTATAAATGTTACCCTAAAAAGTGTACATCATGACTTCTTTTTTTTTACAAGTTTGCTCTCTTCTTGCTCTCTCTCACTTTCTCTCCAGTTCTTCAGTTTTACTTTTTCTTCACCTCAAGAAATTTAGAATCAACAATTCTTTTCCTGGAATACTTTGTTTTAGTACAAAGTATTAAAGTTACTTTTTTTTTTCAATGCCTGAGCTCAAGGCCATTAATAACAAAAGTGTTCAGAACTACACATCCCATATAATGAAGGTGCTAACCTGCATTACCATTTTTTACTTAACAAAATTAATCTGCCCATGTAAACCCTGGGTAGGCAAGTTTGCACTCAGAACACATCAGAGAAACACATTTGTGACATAGATAGATAACTATTAACTCCTTTTAAGCTTTCAAGTGCCTCCGAATGTCGGAGCAAAGGATCTAAAAATTGCAGATCGTATTCAAATGAATCAGGATAGAGCAGATGGTTGAAGAAGGCACACAAGCAAGAAGGAAATCTCCTGTTCTCCCTTTCTGATTGCTTTGCCCACAGAGGAATAACGATTCAAAGAAAATCAGGAATCATGGCGGATGTCATTAGCATATTCCCAATAAGGGAGCTTACATAAAAATTCCCAGAGAAAAGGAATGACTGCTTGAAGATCAATGTGCAAAGAGCACATTTCCAGCTGCCTGCCTTCTTCCAAAATGTGAGCTATTTAAGACTTTTAAAAATTAAAGTTTGTAAAAGGTACGGGCAAATACTGAAGGTTGTTTAAATTAATAATGATGATGATTATAAGCAAAATAAAGCAAGTATATTTGCAAGTTGGTCAATGCAATGATTAGAATGCTTTAGTACCTTATCCTTCACATTTCTTGATTAAATTCCGTTTGGGCTGCAGCAAAGTCCAAAGACTTATTAAAATATTGAATATCCCTTTTCTTCTCACCCCTGTGTAATGGAGGATTAAACAAACTACAGTGAAGCACCTTCATTGCTTTATCGTGAATCCATGTGGTAAAATGTGTTTTTCCCCCTCTTGATTGATGAGCAGAAAGCATTAAAACAACACATCTACTCTAAATAAAAACTTGCATGAAACAATTTTAAAAGGGGAAAAATTCTAATTCAGGTAACTATGGATCTAATGTGTCAATATTCAGAAAAAAACCTTTTGGGAGATGTGCTTTTAATGAAATGCTAAGCAAGAAAACAATAGGTGCTTATTTAGAGTCCTATGCTACACACCTGATCAGAGTTTGTCATTGGTATACATCCCTTGTTGCGTTCTTGTACTGTCCATAGATTTTTAGTTACTGAAGGGATACAAACAGCCATTTTTTGTCAAGCTGAATATTTAACCCTCAAACACGAGACTAAAGTTTTTCCCCTTTATAGGAGGAACAGCGGTCACAAAATATATAAACACCTTAATCATAATAAATCTCCTCGTAAATTAACCATGAGACACCATATTGGCAGGTCTTCTCGTTAACTAGAGAGGACCTAGGTAATGTTATCATTGATTGGACCAGTAGGAGGCAGATGGTCAAATAACACAATAGGAAATGTCACAATAGTTTTAATTTTATTATTGAAACCCAAACTTTCAATGGCAGTAGACAGATTGCCTTCATTTTTCATCCATAAAACAGCCATCTTGAACATTTCATCAAAAAGAACTTTTCTTACACTGGCATTGCAACCAATAAAACCTTTTATGCATGGCAAGTTGGCAGAAACTATTAATAAAATGTCTGTCAACTGCACATCTCTCTTTTTTCTCTTGAGCAAAAAAGGGGGGAAATCATTAATTACAGTTTCTGTCACACACAAAAGACGCAATGATTGTTCTGGTTTCTTAACAGCCTGAATTCACCTAGTGACCACCTCTTCTCTTGCATTTGAAGAGGATTAGGTCCTTATCCATCTAAACAAAAAGCTACAGAGCCATCGTAACACATTGCCTGTGTCTGCCTGGGCAACAAATGTGGTATTTTAGGTTGACTCTGAAAGAAGATTATGAATATGGATAGAATGCAAATACTTCATCTATCTTAATCAGAATACAGGAATTCAAGCTGTTGAGGAAAAAAAAGACCTTAGAATTCCCATACAAGGAAAGAAATTTTATAGTGCTTATTGAATTTAGAAGACAGAGATTAGAAATGAACTTAATGAATCCGTTCATCAGAAGGCAAGCAACAGACTTAGCAACAAGTGTAGCTCAATTACCCTGATGACAAATAAATATAATGAACTTTCAGAGAGGGAAACAACTGTTTAGCACAATTAAAAAAGAAAACAATTTTTTTCCCACTTTGGCGAATTTGCTCTGTCCTGCCTTTCTACCTGACACAAAGTTTTTTTTCTTCTATTCACTATTTTTAAAACCCTCTCCATCCTCCTAAAATGATCTTTTCTCACACAAGTTTTGCAGCATGTCGGTAGAAAAGAGAAAGCACAACTATGCAATTTCTGTAACAAATATAGAGAACAAAAGGGCCAGGAATGACTTGCATAGGTTCTTTCTGAATTTGCAACAAGGTTTTAGTAATAACACGGTGTAGAAAGCTGCCAGTTTTCTTTATTATTTCAATTTATCTGCTCCAAGTAAGTCAACAAAAAGGTCTAGGTAACCAGGTTCAACTTGTCTGGGTTCCCCATTTCCTTCACATTTAGTGGATACATTGGCTCCAGGCACTGGAGTATTGAAATGCAAGAGCTTTTTCTTTTTTTTTTTTATTTAAAGAAACTTTTCGGTTTAGTGCTCTTCTTAATATGAACACTAATAATTATCGGTCCACAATGCTATAGGTTTTTAAAATATACACTATAATTATTTTATGAATTTTATGAATCAGTCTACAGTTTGATGACAACTTTATGTTGTAACAGATCTGTATTCAATTTCCAGCTCGATTTGTTATTAGCTGTGTAACTTTGAGCAAGTTGTTTAACCTTTCTGGGCCTCAGTCTCCTCATCTGAAAAGGAGGAAAATACTAGTAGCAACAGCATGTAAAGATTAAATGACTTAAAGTATATAAAGTGCTAGAACAATACTGGGACATAGTAAATGCTATATAATCGTTGGCCATTATTACGAACCAGTCCATTTTCATTTGATCCAAAGCCAACAATGAAAAGATGTGAACTAAGTTTAACAATAACAAGATTAGTGCATACACTGAATCTTTTCTCATTTTTGACTACTGACGGAATAGGTATGGTAAAAATTCAATAAGAATTTTACAGAATAAAAGTAGGGACTACGTAACTTGAAGGGGATATTGTGAGCAGCTATTACATTGGGAGACTGAAGACCACAGAGGACGATAATATTGGTAATGTTCAAGGATGTGTTGTTTCATTTCTATTAGAAAAAAAAAACAGCTGCAAAGACCTGTCCAGTATCAGAAATGATATTATCTTGTTTATAAAATTTGAATCCAAGGTAGGAGGTGACTGTGCTGTTTCTTACTCTATGTAACATATGCGTAGGTACATATGATATATATTGATACACACACACACACACACACACACACACACACACACACACACAGTGTATGTCATCCCTATAATCTTTTTTCAAAAACCTCTGTTGAATAGAACTTTATTACCACTGGTTAAAAATGTCATATCACAAGAATCTGGCAAGCATTCAGAACCGTTTAATCTTTCATCAAGGTTTAATCAGAAGAGGTTTATATCTCTTTTGTGCATTGTCAAGTGCCCACCACAATTTGTCTCCCCCATACTGGACTGACAGATTGAGCGAATAAGCAAAGAGCCGGAACATTCGAATATAATTGCAGTGTCAGCACTGTTAACTGTATTTATGAGAAGAGAGTTAACACTATGACATTAATAATTTCATCAGATTACACATGTTTGCTTGACAAACAAGCAAGCTATTCTCTTTAAATTATCTGTGACTAGTGCCATTTTCAGCTGGAGAACAGCCATGAATTCCAGCTTAAAAAGAAAAATAAACTCACCAAAACACCATTCAACTTATTTTGTTATGTTTTGGGAGAGGGAAAAAAATTAAGTTTTAAATATTTGCATTGAGCCAGACTTCATAAATCCTGGTTTCCTGTCAATAAGAATGAAAAAAATGGCTAGGAGCGTACAATAAAAAGGAAGGGCCAGGAAGTACAATAATTGTGTCTAGCTGCACTATAGTTCAAAAATAGCTTCAGGCAGAGACACGAAGTCTTTCAGTTTGCCTTGACTTTTTAAACCACTAGATGCTCACCTGCAGTGGTTTCTGTGATTTGTGGCAGCTTACCAAAGGCACAGGATAATAAAGACAGTTTGTTACCCTCTAATTTTGGAGGGGTATAACCCATGAAGCGTGTACAGCAGTCTCTTACCTACATATTTCACTCCATAAGGGGAAACAACAAGAGAGAACATGACATGTATTAGAGAAGTAAATTACAATGTTATACTCTTTGGTCCAATAAACCATTGTGGGCTGTCATGCTCCTGACTACTGAAGTGTTGTTTTATGCTACAGCTTAATCAGCTGGGTCTAGGCTGTGCTTTCATACGCCAGCGCCTTAGGCAGCATAAATGCTATGATTCACACACATGATCGCAGGAGCCTATGTGGTGAGGTCTGCATGACCTGCCATGAAATTATTGGCCTGGGTGATGAATCTCCTTGCACTTCATTTAGAAGAGGGAATGGACTTGAACCCAACTGTTAAAATTATCACAAAACGTCAAGCTACCTGTTTGTCTTATTTAATAGGAGCATCTTGCTGGTGTTGGTTCTAACAAAGGTAATGTTTCATCACTGGAGCCTAGAATCTATGCCCTTGTGAGAACCTCACAGGCAGAAAGCATCCGTATTTATGAAGGTTGTGTGAGGCAGCGTAATGTTGACCCGAATGCAAAAAGTTAAAAAGAGGGATATTGATTGCATCACTAGTGAGCCCAAAACAAAACCCACCGCTTCTACAAATACACACAAAATCAAGCGTCGAAAGAAAGTGTTTGGACTACCTTTTTTATAATTATGATAGTAGTTTTATATTCACTTTCATTATTCTTATGCCAGTAAGTATTGATAACATACGAAAAACAAGTAACATGATAGTAATCAATTACACACACATACACATAATCCCTGGTACAACACATAGAGTATTACTATGCTGTCTTGAACAAAACTAATAGGTCTGGTGAGAAAGACGGAATAATATATTTTTGGACTGAAAAATAATCTCAATTCAGTATCGGCAACTTAGAAATCATATCTAGAGTTTTATACAAAATGAAGAAAAATATTTATGAAACATAAAGGCGAAGCAAGGTTTCCCACTAAAATGGCCATTATCAAACAACAACAACAGAAAACAAGTGGTGGCGAAGATGTGGAGAAATTGAAGCCCTGTACATTGTTGAAGGGAATGCACAATGGCGTAGCCACTGCAGAAACAGTATGGTGGTCCTCAAAAAACTAAACACAGAACTACTATATGATCTAGCAATTCCACGTCTCAGTATATATGCAAGAGAATTGAGAGCAGGAACTTGAAGAGGTATTTGTACACCAATGTGCATTGTAGCATTATTCACCATAACCAAAAGATGGAAACAAATGTCCATCTACAGAGAAATGGACAAACAAAATGTGGCATATACATAAAATGAAGTATTATTCAGCCTTCCAAAAGAATAAAATTCTGACACAAGCTACAACATGGACAAACCTTGAAGACTTTCTGCAAAGTGAAATAAGCCAGACACAAAAGGACAAATATTGTTATGATCCCACGTATATGAGATAACTAGAATAATCAATTCATAAAGACAGAAAGTGGAATAGTGGTTATCAGGGGCTGGGAAGGTGGGAAGGGGTGAATGAGGAATTATAGTTTAATGAGTAGAGAGTTTCAGTTTGGGTTGATGAAAAAAATTCTGGAGATAGGTTGGTGGCGATAGCCGGCAAAACAATGAATGTACTTAATTTCACTGTACACTTAAAAATGGCTAGAGTGGTAAATTTTATGTTACACATATATATTTCACCAAAATAAAAAAGTAAGTTTCTTAAAAAAAATAGAGCCCCTACCCCCCAAAACTAGTTCATATTCAGAACTCTATCAGAAGGGAACTAATAATTTAACTCTATCAGAAGGGAACTAATAATTTAACTCTATCAGAAGGGAACTAATATAAACGTACTAACTTCAATTATAGTAAAATCTCAAAGTGGTGGATCTTCAATTGGTGGTAATATGTTCAAGCTAGATCAAAAATTCCTATGTATTGGAGTCATACCCTTTGTCCTAGAAACTAGAGATGCTCATTAGTACCCACAGGATTAGTCTCTGGGGCAAAGTTCACTGCTGCTTCAATGTTAATTGTTCAAGGGTAGATTTGATGCCCATATTAGAGAAATGCCAATATGAAAGTATTTATATTTATAAAATTTATTCAGTTCACTTCTTTACACAAATGCAGCATTTTAGCCCTCAAATTATGAGTAAATTTTTATGGGTTTTACCAAAGACATCTGATGATTTGTCTAGAAGTCCCTCCTAATAACTTATTTGTATACTGTTCTGCAATATCTCTGCTATATTATTTTTATTAACTGTCTGGTTCATCTCCTGTGTGTGTTGAGAGTGCAATGTAAGTTATTTCTGCTGCTATAACTTGACATCTGGCTTCAGTAATAGTTCACACTCTGTTCTGAGAGTGTATTGTATGCCTTATCGTGTTTGTATTTTGGTTCACTCATCTAGGTACAGAGCGTGTCTCTGTTTCAACATGAACATCAATTACAACAATGGGATCCTGAAGCCTGGGATTGAGAAACCCTGACTTCTCATTTTATTTTATTTTTACTTTCTTACATCTACCTCAGTTTCTGTTCATTAATATGGGATCAATATCATTATGCCATTTTCATTAAAATCATTTAGAAAGCACCACATTATGCACAAGATGGGCCTTAATATTGTGCTAAAGATCATTACAGGTGGAATGGGTCCTTTCCTTCTGCCTGGGGGAATTTCTGTTCCTATTCTGAGAGATGCAGACTGATGAGCATGCAGAATTATAGGAAACGCAGAAAACAGTAGATCCCAGTAACCAAGACTGTGGCATTTGTATCAAATACAGTTTAAGAGTAAACTTCTTTTAGTGTGAAATGCAAGAATATAATGAGTCTGGAAAGAGCAAGACCCCAATGGCAGCATCTTTCTAATCAGCCCAAGAAAGGCTGCTTCATAAAATATTTTTTTTTTTTTAAAGATTTTATTTATTTATTTGAGAGAGAGAATGAGAGAGAGAGAGCACATGAGAGGGGGGAGGGTCAGAGGGAGAAGCAGACTCCCCGCCGAGCAGGGAGCCTGATGTGGGACTCGATCCAGGGACTCCAGGATCATGACCCGAGCCGAAGGCAGTCGCCCAACCAACTGAGCCACCCAGGCGCCCCCTGCTTCATAAAATATTAAGAACTTGAAGGGAAGAGGTAGATTTACTCTGGTAAAATGTTCATTTAAAATTCTGTGAGGTCAATAAATTACCACTTAAGATGACATTTCCCAAAATGTGTTCCAAAGAGTACTTGTTCTAAGTGGGAAAAAAAGAGTCCTAGGGTCCAATTGACTTGTACTTTCTATCTCTGTTAGAGATTGACAATGAACATTGAGCTATCAAAGGCCTATTAAGTCCCGCAATAAAGAAGATGGTTGTGTTTTGTTTAATCTAGTCTTTCCCAAACTTCTTTGACCTTCAACCGTTCCTTCTCTTCTCCCGTCCCCTATTCATCAAAGATAAAATAATTTAGAAAGCTGAAAAGTTTACTTTATGGACTTGGGGATACATCCCATTTCCCATTTCCCTGTTAGAAATATTTCCTAGGGGCACCTGGGTGGCTCAGTCGTTAAGCGTCTGCCTTCGGCTCAGGTCATGATCCCAGGGTCCTGGGATCGAGCCCCGCATCGGGCTCTCTGCTCGGCCAGGAGCCTGCTTCTCCCTCTCCCACTCCCCCTGCTTGTGTTCCCTCTCTAGCTGTCTCTCTCTCTCTCTGTCAAATAAATAAAATAAAATCTTTAAAAAAAAAAAAAAGAAATATTTCCTAGTTCATAGAGGGCCTACGCCAGTCAGGCAGTGTTCTAGGCTCTGGGGATACAGCAGTGAACAAAAAACAAAGACTTTGCTTTGTCAATTATATTATTAGGAGAAGACAGACACTGAGCAAAACAAGTACTATATATAATGTGTCAGAAAGAGTTAAGTGCAATTGAAAAAAAAATTCAGATAGCAAGGGGAAAGGGTTGCTTTTTTAGAGAAAGTGGTCAAGGTTGGGATGACAGGAGGCACAGGTGAGAGGTGCTGATTTGATCAGTTGCTGGGGGACCAATGGCAGAAGCCGAGGAATATGAGAACTAAATACTCCCCTCGAGAGGGAGCCCCTCCGTACTTTCTCTTCAACAGAAAGAGGCTTAATATTGATAGGAAAGTTCTACACGGACACACTAGCATTAAGCAATTCTATTAAGGGACCGATTTTACCAACGTGGATGGGTAAATGGCTTATCTTCTAGTGGGTAAATTAACTATTTGGGGCTTCTAGGGCATTGTTCAATGGCTAATTAATTTACAAACTGTTTGTTCCTTGGCTTCTAATTAGTGACATTCGCCTCAGTGACTGCATGTTCTGGAAGTGTGCTTCTTTCAAGTCCTCCCTTTCACATTGTACAATGGCCATTCATCTTGCTCCTCACGAAGGAGGTAGCACATCGGAGCAACTGGTCATACATTATTTGTCATAACCAGAAAGGTAGCTATCAAGTTGCTGAGCTGTGTTGAGTAGAACAATGACAGGGCACTGACATGTTTGCTGCCTGAGTTGATTCTTGAGACCAAAAGAAGGGGTTCCATTTACTGTTGCTGTGATCAAGATTGAATGACTCCTTCAAAGATAAAAATAATTTAGAAAGCTGGAAAGTTTGCCTTATGGTACTTGGGGACACATCCCATTTTCCATTTCCCTGGTAGAAATATTTCCTAGTTTCAGAGACAGCTACATAGTTTGTGGAGTTCTGTGCAAAATTAAAGTGTGGGCATATTGTTCAAAAAGCAGGGGAAAGTGGTATTAAAGGTCCTAAAATACACAGATTTCTTTTCCTTTCCTCCATAGCCTCATTCTTGTGACTTATGTTGGTGTTTATTTGCTATTTCACGCCATTCTAAGTAAATTTTAAATTAGCATGAATTTTACCATTCAATTTTATATTGCGCAATGCCCATTTTAAATGCAAATATAAGAGCATTTAAGTCACATGGAAACACTGAAATCACACAATTCCTATTTTGTAACTTAGATATGTATATGCATTTTATTCTTACCAGAACAGTGGAAGCTAACTCAATGGTTTTCATTTCACTCCTTGATACATGCACATTCTATAGTCACTCTGTATCTTACTGAAGAGTAGGAAGAGTTGAACAGGAAAAGAACTATGTGTGGCCCTATATTTTAGTTCCGTTCTCTGTCGTCATCATCACCACCACCTCATGTGACCCCTTACCTTGTGCTCACTTTGAAACTCACTGAACTCCCACACATTATGGGTGCACTGGAATTCAGTGCCCACTGGGGCACCACAAATGCTCTACATGCATGGGAGATCAGGAACACCAGACACGTGTACTGCATACATCTCCTCTGGTTTTGTCCATGCTCCATCGTTGTGGCGGAGTTGACTTCACACAACACAAGTTCAAAGATAAAATTATTAAGACTTTCATACATCAAACTAAAAAGTTTCTGCACAGCAAAAGAATTCACAGAATGAAGAGGCAGTGGGAGAAAATGCTTGTAAACCATATGTCAGTAAGGGTTTAATATCCAAAATATATAAGGAACTCATGCAACTCAATAACCATTCTCATCATCATCATCTGAGTGAAAGATATGCAACTTGACTAGACATTTTTCCAAAGAAGACACAAATGCCAAGAGCACATGAAAAGATGTTCAACATCACCAATGATCAGGGAAATGTAAATCAAAACTGAGATTTTGATTGAGATATCACCTCACACCTGTTAGAATTCTAGGCAGTTATCAAAACAAGACATAACAAGTGTTCACGAAGTTGTAAGAAAAGGGAACCCTGGTGCACTGTCCATAGGAATCTGAATTTGTATGCATATTATGTAAAACAGTATGGAGTTTCCTCAAAAAAGTAAAAATAGAGCTGCCATATGAGCCAGCAATTCTACTTCTGGGCATATATCTGAAGAAAATGAAATCACTATCACAAAAAAAAATCTGCACCCCTATGTCCATGGCAACATTATTCATAAGAGCCAAGACATGGAAACAACCTAAATGACCATGGAAAAAGAAAATGTGGTATCTGTATATATGACAGATAGATATCATATCTATATACATATATAGATATATATGGAATACATATTGGAATCTTACTCGGCCATAAAAAAGAAGACAATCCTGCCATTTGCAACAACATGGATGGACCTTGAAGGCATGATGCTAAGGGAAATAAGTCAGGCAGAGAAGGACAAATACTGTATGATATCACATATATAGGGAATCTAAAAAAAAAAAAAAGCCAAGCTCATAGAAACAGAAAATAAAATGGGCTGAATGGGCTGGGGGTGTGGAGAAAATGGGTGGATTTTGGACAAGGGTACAAACTCCCCCTGAGAAGATGAATGAGCTCCAGGGATCTAATACTCAGTGTGGTGACTATAGTTAAGAATCCTCTATTATGTACTTGAAAGTTTAAGAGGGTAGGTCTTAAATGTTCTTACCACACACTAATAAAACACAATTATGCGAGGTGATGGATGTATTAACTAACCTTATTGTGATAAACATTCCACAATAACGTATCAGATTATCACATTGTACATCTTAAACTTACACAATGTTCTATGTCAATTATATCTCAGGAAAAATGGAGTGGGGAATGAAGTTTACAGAAAGAGGCTAAAAAGAAAGCCTAATTAATGGGAAATATGTCCTGATAAATCAAATTGATTCCAATCTTAATAATCAATTTAAATAATGGAATTGGTTAATAGCATCAAATTTGGGTTAAAGAAAGGGAGAAGAAACAAGCTGTTTCAGTACAAGACATTCACTGGCTGATGCCATATTATATCATCTGATTATACCATTCATAATAAAGCATAGTCCACAATTATAAGAAAAAATTAGGAATTTCAAGACTGCGACAGCAGAGCCTTAAATGCTGAGGACATGTGTCCAGGTCGTATACCCTGGAAGCAGGCCCTGCCAGGTTTATCCAGCGCAATGTGGGGACCACAGATGAGGGTACAGACATCTCACAAAAATGTTACAAACTCTGTTCCTTCATTTATTTTCCAGATCTACCTAGGACATAACCTTTAGAAGGTGAAACATTCACCAAGAATATATATTAAATATTAGTTTGAAAATAGCTTCAGGACTTAGTTTGAACAACTAAGCTCAAAATGCTCCCAGCCCATGTGCCCTTTTTCTGGAGGCTCAATTCAAGAAGTTTTTGATCCACTAATGGAACGATTTTTCCACCTTTTAATGTATGCAGTATCATAGCTCCTCTTTCCCTCTTCGCCAGCTAAAATCACATTGTGATTAAAGTCGCCCTTTGCTTCCTCCTTTCTTTCAACCACTGCCACATTCCTTGGGTATCAAATCCCTGTCTTTCAGAATGATTAAAATCTAGAGTAATGGAGGGCCGCAAGTGCCAAAATGAATCGGAGATCGATGCGCAAAAACACACAAAGCCAACAAGCCTGCTCGTAATTCTGACACCCCATTAACTGCATCTTAAGGTCTGGCGGCCTATGCTTCTCTTGGGGACAACATAGCCCTCGTTCAGCTCAAGGTGTATTGTCTTCCTTTCGTGGGAAATCACTTAGAAAAAAATACATCAGTGACATGGCAAAAAAAAAAAAAAAAAAAGATGCCGCCTCTCTTAGGAACACACAAAAAGCTGCTTCCCGGCTCCTTCTTCCCCACTCCATCTGCCGTCCGACACTGTATTGACCTTCTGCCCCATTCACATACGTGCTTTGTCACCAAAGAAGAAGAGACAGCATTTTGACAGACAGTTTCCTATGCATTTACTGTAAACGTGGGGCCTGCCTGCATTGTGGTAGAAATCATATTACCAGATTCCCAACAAGAAGCCTTACAAGGTTAAAAACTGTTAAAAAAAAAAAAAAAATGAATGAATGAAAGAGGACTCCTTTGCACGGAGCCCGAGGACCGAGTTCACGTGACAAAGCCCTATTTTCCATCTTTTATGTAAAGCAAATGGATTAAGAACGGGCACGAAGCTGAACTGCCGCCCCGACTCACTGTGCCAGGCAGGCTCTCTATGGGATTGTTTGCACCAGCCATTTCTTGTGTGCAAACAGGAGGAACTTGTCCAGGCAGCAGCCACTCTGAACGGTAAGCGAGCAGTTAGCGAAATACGTGCCCGGGACCGCTTTCTTAATCCTCGCGAGTCTGCCCGACGGAGGCAGTGCCAGGGTGACGGCAGATGAGTGAGACCGCGAGTCTTTCTTGGCACAGACGCTCAAGTCCAGAAAAGAAAGTTCGTGGAGCTTTGTGAGATATTCAGCTTCTGTTCACTCAACAACCACCACCGTGAGGAGCAAACGTGTAACGGCTGATGGTAATAAACAGGCTGGTACTACCCACTGATGAGAGTGTCGTGAGGCCTCTTTGGAAATCAAAGGCGTTATCCTGCTAATGAGCTAAATTAGACTGAACTAGCATTCATGTTAATAATTATTACTTACAGAGCTAGCTGTGTTCGGCGTGATAACAGTAATGTGAAGACTGAATGTAATACTATTTCTCAGGTGCATATCCTCCGGTTGAAAGCAGATTCGACAAGGACCCGCGCCGCCCGGGTTTGCAGACTGGAGGGAATTTGTTTTCAGAGTATGGACGGTAGGTTAGGTCCTAGGTGAGCAACGAAAAGAGGGCTGAAAAACAGAATTCCTTATTAAAACCAGAAGTGTTAACCTGACAAACACACTCATTCAAACTCTTTAATACTATATACGAAATACATATGGTACTCATTTTCCGTTAAAATGAGCCATAATAAAAAACAATTTTATATTCTCAAGGCTAGAACCAGAGAAGATATGCATTGGTGATAATATTGATTTTTTTTTTTTTAAGTTCTACTGAAAGGCTATTACTAGACATAGGTTATAGTTACAGTGAAAACCAAGAGCTGCTTTTAATCCGCGGGGGGGGGAAAGTTATGTTGGCTCCTTTTTGTCACTGTCAAGGTGTAGAAAGAATGAAAAATACTTTGGTGGGTTTCATTATTAGTACACATGAACAGTTTGAACTCTCCATTATTGGATTGTCTTTTTTCATAGTCAGTGCCTTTTTCAGGCTCCTTTTAAAAAACTGTTTGACAAGGAAAAAATAGCTTTCTGGGTTTGATATGTGAGTACATACAAGTTTTCACAAGTTTTCACAAGAAAGTAAATGAAGAGCATGCCCTGCAAGCTTAATCATATTAACTCGGAACACAATAAAAGCTTCACATCTTAACCAAATCTCAGTGCTTCGTGTGAGTGGTAAACAAAAACTGGATGGAGCTATTTCCTGATCTTGGACAAAACAAAACAAAAAATTAATAAATAAAATAGATCCCTACCCTTCAAAGTAAACATTCTATTAAATCTAAAATAACATGAAATGTCTCAGGTAGCTGCAGCCAAAATAAATGGTCATTGGCAAGCAAAATGCTACCAGTACCCTTTTGGCTAAGGGCACAACTAAAGAAGACCACAGACTTTTCAACACACGGATGACTAGGGACTTTACCTCTCAGTCCTCTAAAAGCATTGCTGTTAATAAGTATAGGTACCCTGCACCTTTTACTTGCTTTGCGTAGGGAAAAGGGATTTTTTTTAAATTATTAATCTTGATATTTCCATCAGAGTTAATTGTTTGATACGATTGTACTTTCCACATGTTTCTTCTGTGCTGCTTTGTCTTTTAAGGCAGGCAAGGTGAAGCAAAAAGAAAAACATATTTCATGTGAATATTTAACTTTGACACTATTTGGACCAAATTATAGAGAAAACAATGTTCTGGAAATGATTACTTTTTGTTACACTTATGAAGTGTCAGGATAAGCCTTAGTGAATCAAGCAAGCACATTTTTCAAATTATTTCAGTAAAGGATGGGGAGCTGTAAAAACAACTTCTTAAATCTCAACACTGTGGGATAGCTTTGTCCATGTTTGTTGTAGAGGAATGCTATCTCTTTAATATGGAGGTGTTTGTCCATGATGCACGTCTGTGTGAACTTAGCATGGGTTTTACCTCATCGTGCTAAATGAGCAAACCAAGTGATTTTAAACATGTGAGCTTCCTACGTTTTAATATGTGAGTCTCTAGCCTGCTGTGGGTAGTCAACAGTTTATAGTGTGATGTTTCACATCAGTTTAAAAAAGATTAGAGAATGGGTTACTTGAAGAGTTTGTTTCCTTGTAATCAACTGTAAAGAGACCAAGGTCATGTAACAGATTTCTTCTTCTTTCTGTCTTAGCCAGGAAGACTATGTGAATGCAAATTGCTTTATTGGTGAAGGGAATTAAGATTATGAAAAGCCAGGCTTAAAGAAGTGCAAAATCAGGGCTGTGTCGGAGCAGGGACAACATAATTGTGGTATGGTTTCCCATATGGGACTAAATTATCTAGATTTTAGTAATGTCAGCAGTTCTGTGGAGTTGCTGGAGTGCGGCCAATGTGCCATATTTGCTTCATTTTTTAAGATGGTTCTGATTCTACACAATTTTAAATATGCACAAAGCTAAAATTGTTTGGGTATTTTGGTGGCACTTCTCAGATACATGTCTATGCCTGTCAGGAATTTTATTTGATTATGAAACAGGAAGTGACACTGACGTGGCTTTATTTTTCTAAACAAAATGCCATTTATTATCATTTCTATCTAGGCTATAAAATCTTCCCAGTAGAGGAAAAAAAATACCCACTTCTGTGAGTACACATCAAGGTTGTCTTCCTTTACAGTGTACCATTCAGTGATACTGTTTTGTAGCAACTCAATAAAGCTGATAGTTTTTCTGGGTAATTACCCACAGCCCCCTGCAGGACAAATTAGCATTCATGACCTGAATAATGCTTACTAGAAAGAGTTCAATGGAATTTACTTAATCAGAATCATTGCTTTCCCTTGGCTAATTTTTTTTTACCTTGTCCCCAGTGCCTGGTAACAGCAAATATCTCTCAAGCCAGTGTTTGATACCCGATAGAGGAAAAAAAAAAAAAGCATGAATCTTTAAGTCTGACATGTAATTGTGGTCTTGGAAAAAAAATGTATATTTTTATGTGAAAAATTAAAATATCTACCTTCCTTAAAATTTTCTATTTTCTCTTTTTAATGCTTACTGGTTTTGGAAAGAGGGGGAAGGTTTTTCATTTTCTAATTATTCCTCAACAATTTCTCCATTTGTTGAGGACAAACCTACACAATTGGTCATGATTTAAAGTGGGTGCTTATAATAGCTCTGTATTCCTGGGCATCAAAAATCAGACAATTTCCCAACAGACTATGGGTGTTGTTTTTGATGATTTAATTTTTGCTCGTTTTTGATTATTCTGTTTTTGAAATCCCAGACAATATGGTTATTAGAATATTCAAAGAAATGAGAAGGGAGAAGTCACACTCACTGAGCTTCTACTATGTACAAAACACTGCCAGGTAAACTGTTCATTCTATTTCTTATTCTTGAAACAGTGCCATGAAGGAAGCACTAGTAGGTCCCTATTTACAAAGAAGGAAAATGAGCTTCATAATTTAAGGTACTTCTTCCAGTTTTTACATAGAGTTACCAAAATGTGATCCAAAAGCCTCCTGAATCAAAAGCTTCCACTTTTTTTGTTTTGTTTTTGTGTTTATGTGTAACGATTTTGCATTTTTAGAAAGGCAAGCAAAAGGCAGTCTTAAACCAATTCCATGTACTGAATCTCTAACTTGGAGAAGATTTCTAACCTGAAGAATGAGATTTCTAAAATGTAGTTGCACGTCAGTGTCTTTGAAGGACAACCACAGTCCAATAAGGGTAGAGTGGTCCATAGCAGTGGAACCGTCCTGCAAAGGTTATGTTAACCTACTTCTTCTCGCTGTTACCTTTTGTGAATCCCCTGTCCCAGCAGAGTCACAGAAAGGTGTGAACACCTGGAACACAGTTCCTCCATGGAACTTCACTGAGGGTTGGAAAGCAATGCAGTTAAATCAAGCGAAAGGTTTCGGGTCGGAGATAAGATCCCAAATAACAAAGCAAAATCAGGGTGGTCGTCAGTGTTTCTCTGTACTTAACTTGGTGGAGACACAAGAATTTCTGTAGGATTGAGGAAACTTGTCGGGAGGCTCAGTTTGTGTAACAACCTTCAAGTTTTTACTTACGTGGTATGGTTGTTTGGGTTTGCATATTATGTTTGTTTATTGTTTATTTATTGTATGTTTATTGGAGGTGACTTGAGGGGAAGCTGATGGAGATGATATGAGGTAGTTAGAGTCCCAGAAAGAAACCTCTTGGCTCCACCACTGATTAGGGTCCATACTTCCAAGGTACTAAAGCCGTTCACAAGAACTGCAAAGGGAGGGTTCACTCATTCAGGCCCCTGTGCCACACAGTGCTGAACTGAATTTGGTACCTAATTAAGTTTCCTGGGGTGCAAAATGGTTATCCCATTTCTACATCTAAATACATCAAAATGTTTTTTCAACTTTGGGGGTTTCAGAAAACCCGCAACACATTTCTGCACAGATTTTCCTTCCAAACACTGGAATATCGCAAGGAAAATTCAATCCATATGTTTCAGATTTACTTAGAGTTGTATCAAAATCTTGTGTTGCAATTGACATTTGATGTTCGTGAAGCTTTCTGAATGCTTTTTATTTGCCTTTAACTCAAGAACAGAAAGTTGATTTGTCAAGCTCATATGTACCAAAACCCCAAAATATTAAATTTGGGTGGACGACAACAAACTTTTAAAATTCGGCACCGGGCATAAAATTTAATAAAGCATTTGTCTTGCCATGTCTCCAGTGTTGGGGACTTGCAGACACACCTATCCCTGGCCATATGCAGTCTATAGATATACTTTTGATATTGACCTGGTGAAATGAAGTGGGACAAGGAAAAGAAACAAGGTCAAATATATATTTTTTTATTTTGGTATTCCTTCCTGATTTAAATATTAACAGTATATTATCTGTAATGGGAGGCAAACGATATATGCAGTGACAGCCTTTTCCTAATTTTCTTCTGTCCTTCCAACAATCTCCCCTCAGTCTCTGATTGGCACTCGAGCTCTTCGTCTCCCACCCGGATGTGGGAGATGCTAGATTTTCTGGTCAGTGGTGTTCCTCCCTTCACCAGACAGATAAAAATGGGAGGAAGACAGGGGCGCCTGGGTGGCTCAGTTGGTTAAGCAACTGCCTTCGGCTCAGGTCATGATCCTGGAGTCCCGGGATGGAGTCCCGCATCGGGCTCCCTGCTCAGCAGGGAGTCTGCTTCTCCCTCTGACCCTCCCCCCTCTCATGTGCTCTCTCTCTCTCTTTCTCATTCTCGCTCTCTCAAATAAATAAATAAATAAAATCTTAAAAAAAAAATGGGAGGAAGACAGGCAGGAGTGAAAATAAATAATTTAAACTGCAGCATTTGTGTCTTAGGGAAGGTAGTATAAAAGAATCTGCATTTGTGGCTGATAGTGCTATTTTAAGGGCTTCTAAAATGATTGCTTCCCTTTATTCATGGCTCATAATGTGGTTCTGCCTCTGCTTAGAGCATGACAATGGTGCCTTCCAACCAGAAGCCATTCGGAAAGAGGCATTCTGTTTCTAAGGAGCCAAGCACCTCAGGAAAAGAAAAAAAAAAAAGTTTTCTGTTAGCAGAAAATGAATCACCATCTTCTGGCGTTTGTTTATGGCCGTGTCTACAGACAGTGTAGGAGTGGGCCTTTCGCTTTGCTGTGTGATCTGCATGTGCGCCATCTTTCATAGTTTTCACTATTTTTACTTCCAAAGTGTCCTCTCTTAGAACAAAACTGATACGGAGAAAAATAATTTTTCAGTGTAGAAAAATAAAATGTATGCAACCAGAAGAAAATAAAAAATTCCCGAAACCTCTCTTCCCCAAATAACTGTTGTTTACATTTGCCATATATATGTCCTTCTATCGTATTTTCTATACACAAACATGCATGCATTCTGTTTTTTACAGAAATGATGTCATATAGCGCATACCACCTTATTCACTGGCCGTACAGGGTAATAGATGATTATGCTATATTTTAAATGTCTCCCTGGTATTCCACTGTTGGAATGAACTATTTAATCATCCAACTATCCAAATATAATTATTCAAATTTAATGATTCAAAATATTAGTTTTCAGGTTGTTCCAATATATGGGCTACTGGTCACATAAATAGCACGACAAATATCATCTTTACTTAAAATCTTTGCTCATGTCAATAGTTATTTCCTTAGGATAACTGTCCAGAATTGAAATGATTATTCAAAATGTTAAGGCTTATGAAGCATATTTACAAAAATAGCATGCACTTTTAATTTTTTTCTTTCAAAATGACAATGGATGTAGGGGCCTGTCTCCATGACTTCATCTGATCCTTGTCAGGATCAATCACCCACCTTTGCAAGATGGCCAGGAGGTTGGAAGGTAGGAGGTGGTGGGTGGCCATGAAAGTCCAAAGGGGCTAACACAGTGTTGTTCCGACACTCCTTGTTGATATTCAGATTCCTGTATTTCCTTTCTTCATCTTCCTGCATTATTACTTTCCTTTACCTTACTCAAGACCATTATCACTCTTTCTAAGTATTACCTGACCTTTAGGGTCTATTTTAAGCCTCCCCATGAGCCCCATGTGTTGTCCATGAATACAGACCATTTTTTTTTTTAAAGATTTTATTTATTTATTTGAGAGAGAGAGAATGAGAGAGAACACATGAGGGGGGGAGGGTCAGAGGGAGAAGCAGACTCCCTGCCGAGCAGGGAGCCCGATGTGGGACTCGATCCAGGGACTCCAGGATCATGACCTGAGCCGAAGGCAGTCGCTTAACCAACTGAGCCACCCAGGCGCCCGAATACAGACCATTTTTATAGTGAACCTTGATGGTTTGATAAAATAATAGTTAATTGTAAGGAATGTTTTCAGTGTTCATAAAAATTCATCTTTTTAATTTTTAAAAATTTTTTAAATGATTTTATATATTTGAGATAGAGAGAGAGAGAGCATGAGGGCAGGGAGGGGCAGAGGGAGAGGCAGAGGGAGACGCAGAGGGAGAAGCAGATTCCCCGCTTAGCAGGAAGCCCCATGCGGGGCTCGATCCCAGGACCCTGAGATCATGACCTGAGCATGACCTGAGCCGAAGTCAGACGCTTAACTGACTGAGCCACCCAGGCGCCCTCATAAAAATTCTTTTAAGTCCAGCATTGACCAGCTCCATGTAGGGGCGTAATCCTCTGTGACATCACTGTGGAGTGAATAGGAATGAGGTGATCAGCGAATGCGATCACTCTATCCCTGCCTAGGAGACGGGACAGGAGAGCCAGTGGAGACATATATATACCTTTCAGAAAAAGACCCAGGGTTTACACTGTGTGACTTTAAGCAAAAGGCGCAAACTGTCTGAGCTTCAGCATCCTCTGTCAGAAGCTAATAATACAATCTTCATATCATTATGTAAGAAGTCCGTGGTGCTAGCAAAACACCTTGTGTGCAGTGAGTGCTTAATCAATAGTAGATCCTTTAGATATATTTAGACAGGCAAGGTACAAGGTAGTCATCGAAGGCCATTTTAAGTGCCTTTAGCCCATTTCAGCCAGAGGTCATATTGATTAAGAATTGTGCTCTGCCACAAGGAATAGAAAAAGAGTAACTTAAATAAATAAGGGACTTATTCTTTCCCACATAATCCCATACTCGGAGGTAGGCCTTGTTGGTGTTGATTAGTGGCTTAAGGATGTCAGAACCAAGCTGTTTGGGATTAATTTAGCCTTTTCCCTCAGCCATAACATATGGTTGCTGCTGCCACTTTAATCCCACGTCCTTGTTTCTGAAAAGGAGAAGGAAGAAGTGACCAGGAGGGAGGTGAAGAACCCACATGAGAAATCCAGGGCAGACTGTGACTATCTCATGGGCCACTGCCACTCCTCACTGCAACAGAGGCTTGGAGAGCTGCCATTTGCTTTCCTAAAGAAAACCAGAGTAACTGTCTGCCTGCCAGAGATGTCTCTTCCCCTCCCCCCACCCCATCGGTTTTTGGGGGGGCTTTTTTGTTTTGTTTTGTTTTGTTTTTACCATATCTCTTTCTTTTACTTGCTTCCTGTCTGAGACAGAGTAGGCTCAGTTGCATGAGTTGAAAGGTATTGCGGGCGCCTGGGTGGCTCAGTTGGTTAAGCGACTGCCTTCGGCTCAGGTCATGATCCTGGAGTCCTGGGATCGAGTCCCGCATCGGGCTACCTGCTCAGCAGGGAGTCTGCTTCTCCCTCTCCCGCTCCCCCCTCTTGTGCGCTCTCTCTCTCTCTCAAATAAATAAATAAAATCTTTAAAAAAAAATAAAAAAATAAAAAAAAAAAAAAGAAAGGTATTGCAAATCCCACCCAGTAATCTTTCCTCACCCACCAGTTTCTGTTAATGTCCTAACTTTTATCATCTGTGAATTAAACTATCACCCCTGTATGTTCAAATGCATTTGTCAGCACATTGCTTCATTTCTGTTATTAATAACTTACATAGTCAATAAGTTCATTGATGAGACCCCTTCAAAGAGGAAACTAATAGAAACTGGGTTTTTAGCTAGAAGAATGGAAAGCTTACTTCTGAGCAACAAGCATGAGCCAGGCAGGCACAGAGCAGGGAAGAGAGCAGGACGGGAGATGTGAAGACACAGAGGGAATGGAGCTGCTATAAAACATTAGATAAGCTCATCAAAGACAAGCGCCACCTTCTCCACAACTGGTCCTAAGGATAGATTGATTGTTCTTTTCTCTTTAGTCCTCAACACCTGCGAATACGTGTGATCACACACAAAAGAAAAGCAGCCCAGCCTACATCAGGTATCCCCTGAGCCCCTGCTTCAAGTTCATGTGGCTGCACTCAGAACCCTCTGTCCAGGGGAAGAGGAAGTGTGGGCTACACAGGTGGCTACTTAGGTCAAAGTCTTCTGATTTGATGTTAAGGTATTAGGAAAGAGGCATTCATCTTAGCATTTTTTAAAAACACACAGAAACAGTGTAGCATTGGGGTTCAGCCTAGGCTTTCTGGAATCAAACTGCCGGGGTTCAAATTTATAGCAACTGTGGGAAAGGTATTTAACATTTTTGCACCTCAGTTTCTTCATCAAAATGGTCATAATAATGGTATTTATCGCCTCAGGGTACTTTGAGGATTAAATGAGGTAATAGCATTGAAGTCCTGAGAACTATGTCTGGAAGGCAGAAGTATGTGCTTTATTAAGTTGAAAGCATTCTTCTTTCTTTTTAAATCTCTGACTTTTTCCATAGATACCTATAGTCATCTCTGTATCTAGATTCCTTTACAATTTCTGAAGTGTTGCCTTATATATTTAGTCCTTGATGTGTAGGTAGGCTGTTTCTATCATCCCCATTTTACAGGTGAGTGAAAGGAGTCACAGAGATTATGTTCATGGCCAAGCTCACACAGATGGTGACAAGACAGAAATCTCAACCCAGAAATGTGAAGACAAGTTTAATGAACTTTCTGTTATGCCACACTGATTTCTATTTGGGAAGAAGAAGAAAAAAGGTTTGAAACCATGGCAAAATGAACACATCTCAGGACTGATTCTGTTTGAAGGTATTAATGATTCCCAGAAGCTGAGTCTTCCTATATGTGTAGCCCAGTATTCTTGCCAAGAAAGTATAAGGAGTGTTTGACTTCCTGATTTCTATGTAATTTTTGTGGTATTCCAGAAGGGCCATAATTTATTCCACTAATATTGAATGACGCAGTAATTACACTTCTAGTAGTATACCCAAGAAAAGAATGCTAAATGGGGGGGAGGGTAGTTGTACAAAGGATGTTAATTTTTATTTTTTATTTTTATTTTTATTTTTTAAAGATTTTATTTATTTATTTGACAGAGAGAGACACAGTGAGAGCCGGAACACAAGCAGGGGGAGTGGGAGAGGGAGAAGCAGGCTTCCCGCTGAGCAGGGAGCCTGACATGAGGCTCGATCCCAGGACTCTGGGATCATGACCTGAGCCGAAGGCAGACACTTAATGACTGAGCCACCCAGGCGCCCCAAAGGATGTTAATTTTTAGAGTTACATATAATAACCAAAAAAGCAAAAACTAACCCTAAATATCCTTGGCATAGGATCAGATACATCAACTCAAGGAAATAATAGTCACGATAACTAGCATATATTAAACATCCAGTATGAGCAAAGCATTCTACTAGCTCCTTTCAAATAGCATCTCTTCTGATTTCCTAGGAGTTGGGCATCATTGTCACCCCATTACATAGATAATGCTACAAAGTCAAGGTCATATTTCAAGTGTGACAGATGAAGCTAATGACTCATCCTTCAACCATTCTGTATCCTTATTGCTAATGGAGGTCTGATTTTGTTTGAGAAGAAAGGTAAATAGCCCCAAGAGATGAATCGAGAATAGTCTAAACTGATTAGAGTAGTCCCAACCTCCTAACCTCCTTTGCAAGTAGTTAAGTCTAGGGTGGGCATATGATATAATTCTGGTCAATGAGATTTAAGAATTTGCTGGGGGCTTCTTGAAAATAGCTTCCTACAACCTTTTTTTACCCCTCTTTTCTGCTTCTTTTCTTCTTGCCTTTATACATTTTTATGTAAGTAGATGATGCTAGAGTCTAAAACAACCATTTGGGGATCATGAAGGGATTAGAGAAAAAAGATGAGAATAACGAAGTAAACAAGGAAAATAATCTAGGTTCTTGCCAATTGCAGTGAGCTGCCAAGCCACACTGGTATTGCCTGCCTGTGAGGATTTTTTGTTGGTTTTGTTTTCTTTTGTTGTTATGGGAACAATACACATCCTTTTGGTATAAACCACTCTTCATCTATTATTTGGCACTGAAAGAATTTATCAGTTAGAATTAGATAAAGCTGTGAGTGACTTAGAACTTGTCCAACTTAACTGGGACTTAAACATGTATAAAAGTCTCTATCAGAAAAACCCACGGTGGTAGGCAGTCTGGGGTAAATATGGCATTCCGCAAAGTCAGCAGAAACCCAAGCGTTTCTAGCTTTGCTCTTGCCACTGGGGTCAAGATGGCTGCTTGAGCTCCAGCCTTCATACATGCATTCCAGCTAGCAGAAAAGAGGAAGGGGCAAGAAAGAGCATGCTCATCCTTGCTTTTAAGACAAAGTCTTACTTTTAAGATAAAGCCAGGAAATTTCATACACCATTTCACTTACATCGTATTGGATAGAACTGCTAGCTATAAGAAGGCAAGAACATGTCATCTTCATCCTGGGAGGTCATATACTCAGCTAAAAATCAGCAATTCAATCAGTAGGGATAAAGTGAAGAACATATAGAGGAAGACACATATGGCTGATGAACCCACATCTGTCTAACTCCTAAACCATGCTATATATTACTGTCTCCCGTAGCTGATTAGACTATATAATGATGGGAGAAGTCTGTTATTTTATATGCTTTCTTTTTAAACTATTTTACCATTCAAATGTACTATAAAAAGGAAAATGCCTTTAATACGTTATGCAGGATAAAGTTTTATGTAGAATATATATGGGTAAAATTATTCTATCAAAATATTTGAAAGAGAGGTTGTGTTGGAATTTAGGAACATGAATGAATCAGGGATTTGTTCCTATACTTCTCTATTTTTAAGGCTTCTTTAATAAGCAAGTAATAATTTCATAATAAAAAGATCTTACACTCATGTATATATATACCATATTAAAATCATATGAACCACACAGAGAACTTTTTTATATATAGCCACTAAGCAGAGTGTATAAGTGATGAATTTTATGAAGAAGAAAAATGATAAATAGCATGTCATTTGATGCTTTATAATTTTTGGTTTGTAACTTTCTGGGTCACTGATTTCTCAAAGAGTTTTCATTCTTTCCGCACATTAGTTAGGTGATTGAGGAAGGTGTCAGGCTACTGAGACATGGGAAAAGATGATGTGGAAGAATTAAATTCTTCTTTTCTTTTGGCTGAGTATACAAAATGCACAGTGTGATTTAGTAGTCCTTCCCCTGTGTGGGTTCACCTCTGTCCGCTGTAGGCAGTGTTGAGAAGACATTGTCATCGGCATCTAAATGAGATACATCCTTTTTTTTTTTTTTTTTAATAGACTATGTGCTGATTTAATAAAATCAACGCTAAGGTTTGGTAGAATGGTAAGGACCAAGAAACTTGAGAAAAGGTTAGAAAAAATTGCTGGTTCATTGTGATTAAGGAGTACGTTGAAATAGGGGAAGGAAGAAACATTATTGGAGGAGCCCTGGGACTATGATAAGTCAGCTCACGAGATCTTCATCTCCGTTCAGTTCGTGCACATGCAGTGTTGCCTAAGTGGTAGCAGGGGTGGCCAGCAGCCCATATCAAGAAGGAAGAGAATCCCCAGATTGACCTGTAATAAAAGTGATACACACCTTAAAAATGATAGGTATGTGTAGTTTAAGCAGTGCTTTTCTTGTCTTCTGTGTTTGCTTGCTTGCTGACTTTTTGAGGAAAAAAGGCACAAAATCATAACATTTAAAATGATTAAATCAGTGAGTTAACATGTAATTATAAGAGATATAATCGATATTTTGCCTTGTAAGTTGTGAGAATGATAAAGCTAATTCATGTGTGGTTTGTATCCATTTTCCAGTCCAAAAAACTGAGTATAGAAACCTGACTCTTATCCAATAAGAAGTCTATGGCTCATTTCTAGTCATTTATTTACAATCAAAGGCTCAATAGAAATTTCATCTCAATATGTTCTGGGGAAGATGTCCTACTTTTCAATTTTCCAACTATGTCATTCAAAACCTGTAAATTGTAGTACAATAAAAGTTTGGCTTCTCAATAGCAATAGAAAAAAATCCAAAATATCTGTGAAAAAATTTAACCAAAAAAATGAGCAAACATCTCATGGTGAAACTTTAAAAGCTACAGAAGAACAGAAATGACTTGAGTAGATAGAGAAGCATACAATCTGATGTTCTTTGATAAGACACACATCATGAAGATGTCCATTATCCTAAGTTTACCTATAAATATTGATCCTAATATAAAACATCAGTCCATGTATCTTTGAAACAAGATAAGCAGACGCCAGAGTTCATGTGAAAAAATACACAAATAGAGCCATGAGAAGTCTTTTTTAAAAAATATTTATGTATATATCTATGTATGTAAGCTCTACACCCAACGTGGGGCTTGAACTCACCAACTCAGGACTCTACCGACTGAGCCATCCAGGTGCCCCACATGAAAAGTCTTAAAAAGAAAAGTCATGAGAGGGAACTCCATCTTCCAGTTATTAAAAGGCCTTGTAATGCTTTAATAACTAAAGCAGTATAATATTGGCATGCACATGTATACACACGCAAATACATGAACTTATGCAAACATAAAAAGAACAGTTTTAAAAGTCCAGAAAGATACAAAAGCATAGAAGAATTTAATATGTAAAGATGGCATATCAGACCAGTGGAAAAAAGAGTGATTATTTAGTAAAGGATATTGAAAAAGTAGGATGGTCGTATGAAAAAATAATAATTTGGATACATAACTTATCTTCACCATATATCAAGATTTAAGGGGCACATAGGTCGCTCAGGCGGTTAAGCATCCAACCCTTGACTTCAGCTCAGGTCATGATCTCAGGATTGTGAGATCAAACCCTGCATCAGGCTCCACACCCAGTTTAGGATTCTCTCTCTCCCTCTCTCTTTGCCCCTCCCCCCACCTCAGTGTTCTCTCTCTCTAAAAAAAAAAAAGAAAAGAAAAAAAAAGAAAAGATTTAAAAATTGTCCAGTAACTCATGGGTAAAGGAAATGTACTGAAACTTCATAGAAAAGCAAGCACTTTTAAATAAAATGAAAGATGATCAGTATCACTCATAATCTGGGAAATAAAAATCAAAGTCATCTTGAGATTTTTTTTCCACATATAACATTAGCAAAGATCCAAAAGTTTGATAATACTGAAACTGAAATTACACATCTAGGAATTAATTTGAGAACGTATTTTAGACTATATATATACATGTGCAAAACCACACATATAAAATGTCGTAATGGGAACTTTGGGTGTGTGTAAAAGCAAAAAATAGGAAATAACCTAAATAGACCCACATCAATAGGAGACAGCCATGCAATTTAATACTTATGCAATTATAAAAAGAATAAGGAAGGTATTATCAAACTCAACACCCAAAGAACAAATGATCCAATCAAGAAATGGGCAGAAGACATGAACAGACATTCTTCCAAAGAAGACATCCAAATGGCCAACAGACACATGAAAAAGTGCTCAACATCGCTCGGCATCAGGGAAATCCAAATCAAAACCTCAATGAGATACCACCTCACACCAGTCAGAATGGCTAAAATTAACAAGTCAGGAAACGACAGATGTTGGCGGGGATGCGGAGAAAGGGGAACCCTCCTACACTGTTGGTGGGAATGCAAGCTGGTGCAGCCACTCTGGAAAACAGTATGGAGGTTCCTCAAAAAGTTGAAAATAGAGCTACCATATGATCCAGCAATTGCACTACTGGGTATTTACCCCAAAGATAAAAATGTAGTGATCCAAAGGGGTACGTGCACCCCAATGTTTATAGCAGCAATGTCCACAATAGCCAAACTATGGAAAGAGCCAAGATGTCCATCTACAGATGAATGGATAAAGAAGATGTGGTATATATACACAATAGAATATTCTGCAGCCATCAAAAGGAATGAAATCTTGCCATTTGCAACGACATGGTTGGAACTGGAAGGTATTATGCTGAGCGAAATAAGTCAATCAGAGAAAGACACGTATCATATGATCTCACTGATATGAGGCGTTCTTAATCTCAGGAAACTGAGGGTTGCTGGAGTGGTGGGGGGTGGGAGGGATGGGGTGTCTGGGTGATAGATATTGGGGAGGGTATGTGCTATGGTGAGCACTGTGAATTGTGTAAGACTGTTGAATCACAGACCTGTACCTCTAAAACAAATAATACAGTATATGTTAAAAAAAAAAAAAAGATATTAGGAAGGCCAAAATGAAAGAGGGGGGGAATCAGAGGGGGAGATGAACCATGACAGACTATGGACCCTGAGAGACAAACTGAGGGTTCTAGAGGGGAGGAGTGTGGGGGGATGGGTTAGCCTGGTGATGGTATTAAAGAGGGCACGTACTGAATGGAGCACTGGGTGTCATACGCAAACAATGAATCATGGAACACTACATCAAAAACTAATGATGTAATGTATGGTGATTAACATAAATAATAAAATTTAAAAAATGTAAAAAAAAAGAATAAGGAAGGTCTTCATATATAAATGTAAAACATTTATCAATATGTATTAACAACAACAAAAGGTGAAAAACAGTATGTATAGTGTGTTACCATTTATGTTTTGAAAATGAAGGGATGGGCTGTATACACTTGCATAGAATATTTTTGTGTAGATACACAACACAGATACAGAAACTGACAACATTGTTCATCTCCAGGGAAGGAAACTCGGTGGCTAGGACACAGAGGTGATAGACTTCTCACAACTTTTGTATCTTTTGAGTCAGAATCTTTTGAGTGTATTAATATTCAAAAAATATATTTTAATATAATAAACTTTAAACACCTTAGCCTGTGACTAACAGTTACACCCCATAACACAGGGTGACTGGTTGCAAGCACATATTTTCTAATTAAAGGGAGAACGGCTCAGCGGCGTGTTGGAGCCAGCTCCCCTCAAACAGGTATGCTTGAAATCTACATACCAATTAGAGAGGCAGGGTTTAAAAAGCACCCAGAAAGAACCTAATACTCTACGCCTGGAAAAATGTCAAAATGGACATCCTAAGTATACTTTCTGACATAATTTATAAAATGTCTTCCCAACTCAGTGTTTCAGTGGCATTGTGTTGGTAGCTTGCAATCGACTCTGATGGAAGCATTTACCCCAAGGAAATCAGCAAACACTAGAAATCAGGGCATTATGAACACCGGGGACAGGGAGAACCAGTGGTTAGACACTTCCCAGCACAGCTTCGACTCAAATGTTCTAACTCTTGCCATGATTTTCTTTGAGACTTTCTAATTACTTGTCATTCTTTCCTGATAACTGGGTTGATATTTACTTGATGATGAAGCTGATAAGGAAATATAAGCATGGAGTACTAATAATTAGAAATAAATCCTCACCTTGATGCACAAGCAGGGGCGCTCATTGAGAAGAATGAAAGCATGGAGATACTATTAGGCATACTATTACTATGCCTTCCCAGTGTAAATGTACAGAGAATTTTCTATGTCTCATTTTTAAACAAGTATATAAAAACTAAAAAGATAAAATTAAGCAGATTTGCAAGCTTATTTTGTTTCTTTCTATCATATATTGCATCTCATTTAATATTTGCTTGTTTTATTAATAATTGAAAGCAACTTTACAACACATAGGCATGCAGAATAACTTTTGACCCTATGGGAATTAATGTCTAGTGACAGTGGTCCAGAAATGATACAAGTTATGATAATAAAAACCCTGCTCAGCTATTTTGCACTTTTATGTACTGTAGATATTTTCCCCACAAGAATGCCCCCCTTCATATGGAATTTGTACAACTAATTTATCTAGATATAACAGCTTGATAAGTAGCAAACTACTTGTAAATAGATAGATGGCCATAAAATAAAATTAACCCTTTTAAAACAAATGTGATGAAAGAGAAAGCAAAATGTCATATGCATCTTCAAAGGAAAATTACCTTGAATGTGGAAAAAAAAGGAAATGTAATGTTTAACATCATTCTGTGTTAAACTTTTATAAGCCCCAATTAGGACTCCCTTCTACTGAGGTTTTTCTCTGAAGTAAATATATGTTCAAGAGGGAAAAAGATTTTGTTTTGGGCGAATGTTTATATTTTTCTTGCTTCAAAAACAGCTCCTGCTGATGTAAATATGCCTACCTTGACATTACGTGCAACAGCACTGCCCAAAGGGCAGTTCATTTCAAATATACAAACTCTCCATATTTGAGAAATAAAAATTAAATCGGACCTTTTTTCTATTTGTTTGTTACTAAAATTCTGGAGTAAGTTCGCCTAAGGACAAAGCTAATACAAGTCCACCTATTTATACAGCTTAATGCACATACTTACCTTATTTGAAAGAGTCGTTTTGACCACTTTGAGACACCTCTGACAGACATTTCTCTGGCTATCGGGTTAAAGGATATGTTTGGGGGTATAAATAATCAAAAGCCAATGGTCTTTCAATCACTTCCAGCTGTAAAAGTTGCAAAAGCAAAACCAAAAACCCATATACAAAAATCAAAATGTTTTTAGGCAAGAAATTCAAATTGAGCACTTAACCTGTCAGGTACTGTGAACATCACCAAAAACTCAGCTACCAGGGATCTATCTGCCCTTTAGGAACATTAGAAGACAAAGTAGGTCATTTATCAGCTGCATGAAGCTGAGTAAGTCATATGGCCTCCTAAACCTCAGTTTCCTCGTCTCAAAGTGGTGTTAATGGGATAAAATAAGCAACGTGTGTTTTGTACCAAAATTAGTGATGCTGTGAGTACTGTGGGGCTTAGAAAGGGGACAACTGAGATTCGTTAGAAAAGAAACAGAGCCTTGTTGTTCCCAGTAGTCAAAGCCCTCGGCATAGTGCCTGGCATATAGTGAGCGCTCAGACCACTATCGCAGGATCCAAGCCATCAGCCATTCATTGTTGGTTGATGTAGAAAGAAAATCTATGGGGGCACCTGGGTGGCTCAGTCGTTAAGCGTCTGCCTTCAGCTCAGGTCGTGATCCCAGTGTCCTGGGTTCGAGCCCCGCATCGGGCTCCCTGCTCAACAGGAAGCCTGCTTCTCCCTCTCCCACCCCCCCTGCTTGTGTTCCCTCTCTTGCTGTGTCTCTCTCTGTCAAATAAATAAATAAAATCTTTTAAAAAAATAAAAATAAAAATAAAGAAAATCTATGGATAAAATAGAATTTTAACTCCATCTTGAAGGATGGGCAGGATCTGTATTGATGAGGAGAATAGGAATGGATATCGTAAATGGGGAAAATAGCAGAAACCAAATTCAGGAGAGAAAATGAGGAGAGTGTGTTACAAGGACAATGAGTAAGGTTTCCGGACTAGAATAAAGAGCACGTGGAGCCAAATGTAAACGTTGCTAGGAAAGGTGAAAAGAGATTTATGAAGAGCGTTAAAAACCAAGCAGAGGAGTGTGGGCTTTATTGGGTAAGTAAATGAGCAGTGGGGGAAAGACAGGATGAAAACTGCTGTTTTAGGGAGTTAACCTAGCAGTGGGGGGGGGGGGGGGGGGGGAGGAATCCAGGAAGGAAGTTGGAGCTGCTGGCCCACCAGGGGAGGTTGGAGCAGCAAAACAGCTGGTGTGGAGGTGAAGGGCAGTGGAAATGACAAGGGAGGAAGAGATCTGGAAGAGATGCTAAAGTAAGAATCCAGAACATCTAGTGACTTGTAATTGAAGCATGAGGATGAGAGGCCAGGAAGACAGGATGCAACTGGTGCTAATAATGGACCATAGCAAGAACAGACAGCCTGTCTCAGATGGGTCCTGTGGCACTCTTCGGAGAATAACTGCATTATTTGTTACAATGAATCATCCAATATATATATTGGGCACAATTATGTATTTATTAGATGATTACTCTTTGTCCAGTCTGTACGAGGTACTATGGGGAATATCAAGGAAGTAAGTCAATGACATGGATGTCCTCAAGATACTCTTTATAAAGATGAATAGTAAGAATATTAAGAGCAGTGTGTATTGAGCACATAGTATGGACTAGCTACATTAAACAGACTTTTATTTATTTATTTATTTATTTATTTGACAGAGAGACACAGCAAGAGAGGGAACACAAGCAGGGGGGGTGGGAGAGGGAGAAGCAGGCTTCCCGCTGAGCAGGGAGCCTGATGCGGGGCTCGATCCCAGGACCCTGGGATCATGACCTGAGCCGAATGCAGATGCTTTACCGACTGAGCCACCCAGGCGCCGCCAGACTGTCTTATTTAATCCTCACAACCACTTTAAGAGGAGGTACTACAATTTATCCTCGATATACTTACACAAGGGGGCACCTGACTGGCTTTGTCAGTAGAGTATAAGACTCTTGATTTCAGGGTTGTGAGTTGAGCCCCATGTTGGGTGTAGAGAGTACTTAAGGAAAAAAAAAAAAAATATATATATATATATATACATATATATATATAAACTTACACAGAAACTGTGTCTTACAGTGGTGGGTTAACTTGCCCAATGTAACAAAGCTGGAAGATAATAGAGTCAGGAATAAAATCCCATCAGTGTGACCCCAAAGCTCACAATCTCATCGTGTATAGAAGTCGGTAATGGATGACAAAAGACTGGATATGACTGAGGAACACCTGAATCATGAATTTTGTTTCAGGGCAAGAAGGAGAGAGACAGGGCTTACAAGAGAAGTTATGTAAGTGACCGCACAGAAAGGAATGAAAAGTGGAAAGATTGGCCTGACTGTTGCATGAGAGTGAGTAATGAAGGGGAGACCTGGAAGGTGTAAATTGGGGCCACAGGATGGTTGCAGGGCTAACTGCCTGGAACAGAGCTGTGGCTCAGTACACACTGGAATACATCGACTCATAACTACTCACTGATCACCAGTCATCTTTCCAATAGAGGCAGGCCCAGGAGTTCAGGACGAACAGGGCTCTCCTCTCCCATTTCCTGGGCTTCCGCTTTTCCTGCACATCAGTGCGGGCTCAAGATGCAGTCCATCCTTATTTCAGATCAATTCAAGCTGCTCCTTTCTCTGGATGGCACCAACCCAAAAACATCCCTGCGACTTTCTTCCTCCCACTCAACCTCATTGCATTCAGCCTTATTACACTGGGACAAAACCTCCAGAGGAGAGGTGTTTTCAGTATATGGAATGGATCGGAGAGGAAAAAGAAGCAAGTGGCATAAGTGCCTAGCACTCTATCTGAGGCATATCTGGTATGCGATAAATATTTGTGGAAATAAGAAGAAAACTGAAAGAAAGGTTTTCTGATAATCAGAGTTTGAGGAGACAAGGACTTGTGCTAGCAGAAAAGGGGAATTAGGATTGAATCAAAAGACATTTCAGAGGGAAAATTCAACACAAGAGACTAGATATATGAAGGAAAGAAAAAGGTCATGGCCGGTAGGAAGGTTTTGAACTTGTGTATTTGAGAGGAGGTGATGTAACAAACAGAAATTTCAAGAATTAAAAGTTTCTTTAGGGTAAGTTTATCTCTGTGGTTCTGTGTCGTAATCTAGAACTGGCAGCATACTTAATACATACTGGACAGGCAATAAATAATTAAGGCATTGAATAAATAATACACAATACTAGTTTTTAGAGTCTCACTTCAGAGCAATGACATTTACTGCCAGGAATCTATGTCTTAATGAACCACTGTTATGGAAGGGACTTTTTATATCCTTTCATAAGTTAGAGCAGAAAAAAGCAAAATAATAATAATAATCATTGTTATTAAAAAGTATAAATTATTATTATTATTATTATTATTATTATTATTATTATTCAAGTACCACCGCCCTAAGGCCTAGGACAAATGCTTAGTGATATTGTTGATTTAAGGTTAGGATGAGAATCCTAACTCGAATGAAGGGCCTGGGTTAGGTGTTATGTGTATTCCTGAAACCAGCTAACTCCAAGATAGATTTATCAGGAAGGTCAATGGACCCCTCACTTGCATGAGCTCCTATATCTAATTTTTTTAGTTTCTTAAATTTTTATAGGCTACAGATCCCACCATACCTGGACCCATCTTTGAACCACAGCCACATATTAGGTTCAGCTGGTGCAAGAAACTATTTGAATATCTCTGTTGCCATTTCATCATCCCAGATAACTGAAGTTTACACCATAGACTTTGGGTTGAGTTAGAACTGAGTTTGAATTCCAGTTATGCCATTTATGAGCTCCATGGCTTTGGTCCACTATTTCTAATTTCCTCATCTGCAAATGGGAATACTAATAAATACCCTTCAGGGTTATTATAAAGCTTAAATGTGCATAAGAGTTCAATAAATTGCAGTTCTATTATTATTACTAATTAGTCCAGTGATTCTTATCCTCATTTTTCCCATTTCCCATTTAAAATTTTATACATAATTGACATTTTGTTATAAATCCTTAGAAGCCCATTAAATAAGATTACCATAACTTTTCCTTTACTTTTCAAGTTCTCCTACTAGGAAAGTTTCTGGATATGTTGACTTGCAAGCGTTATGTATCTAATTCAGAATGCATATTTCCTTTTCTTAAATTTTTGCAATCTCAACATCCATTGAGCCTAAATCTAAGCTTAAGCACTAAACTTTTATGAATAATAATTTGGCCTGCAGATTTTACCCTCTCATCAAGTTATTCCAAGGAATTTTCAGGCTGAACAAAAACTAAAATCACAAAATAATTTAGTGGTCATTCTTACCATCTGGAAACCCAAAAAAGCCATGTGAAATCTATGAATAAAAGAGTATAATTTGTATCACAATAATCACCAACTGAAGAGTGATTAGAATTATTTGCATAATCATCTTTTAAAGAAATGTGGACTACTCACACACTTTTTTAAAAAGATTTATTTATTTATTTGAGAGAAAGAGAAAAAAAGTGTGAGCGGGCATGCATGAGTGGGCAGAGGGGCGGAGGGAGAGAGAATCTTCAGATAAGAGAAGTGAGGTTTAGAGATTAAATAGCTCGTCCAAGTTAGATTGAATTAGTGTCTGAGGCCGATACCTAGGGAGGTCTTCTGATTCTTGAACTCATGAGTTTCTGGCTACACCCCACTGACCCCACTTCTTTAAATCTAGGATTCTAAGTCATGTCCCATCTTAGAAATACTATACATGGTTTATGCCTGAGAATATTTGGTGTCTGGTAAGAACAGAAAAATGCCACTGTTCTTTAAAGTTTTTTCAAAGGTTACAGAATCAAATGCAAGTTATTTTTAAAGATTCTTTATTATTTCATATATTGGGTGAAAGCTGTGATTTTTTTAAAAATTTCATGACGAGAGTATACATTTGAGAAGCTTTTCCCTTTTTTCTCTTAACCCACAATCAGGACTTGCTGGTTCTAAGCTTTTTGGCATCTCTGGATGAATCTTAGTGATTTGAAATCGCCACTACTGAGCTGTTGCTTAGTACTTGAGTTCAAGTCTGCTCTAAGTGTGTAGAGCATAGAAAGAGTTATTTTCTGAGGACTGGGACTCTAAGCTTCGAGAATTGTTGAAGGGTTTTGTTTTCCCAGAGCTGTCAAGTTTCTTTGAAAGAACTGAAAAGAAGCAACAAAGGAAAATGTGAGAGTGATTTTAAAATATTTTAAATATCTCTTTGGTTTTCCAATCTTTTTCAAATTAAAGATCTGTTATTAACCATTCCATAGCTAAATGTCTCTATCTTTGGAATATTGCTCTGTAATAATGTACCCTTCTTTACTGTACATGTGTGTGAGTGTAAGAGTGTGTGTGTTCTGTCCTGTCCTGTCCTTTCCTCTCTTTTTTTTTCTTTCAGCCTTTTCTCTGAATGGTAAAGTTTTATCAGAGACCAAAAACTTATCTTTTCAAAGAATTGAATTTGTAGTAAAAATGGTTTGATTCAGACATAAAGATGGAGATGCCATGAAAATATATGTAACATTGGAAAAAGAAGAAGAAGAAACAGACAGCAGACCAAAATGGTACAGCAGACCATGTTTAAGTGATTTACTTGGGGTTATGTGTTTTTAAAAGCAATATATAAATGCATACCAGGGTTTTGGCAGATGAAATTGTGCTGTGTTTACTTTAAGGCACTCGACGATGATAAACAGTTATTTAGTACAAGTAGTATGCCTATGGTGCAAAGAACACTGAATTAGATACAGTTCCTGCAAAGTAGGTTAAAATCTAGAAACAAATTGGAGAGGCAGAGTATAAAATACCCAGTAAAAGCCTAACATTCTACACATGTAAAAACATCATCAGGGGCATTCTAAGTGTACTTTCAGACCTAATTTGTTAAATCCCTTAACTGTACATACAGACATTGTAAATAGAGTCATACTTACACAGATCCGATATGTGCACAGATGTAAGCACATGGATCTCAGATGTGCAACTTAAGGATGATAACGTTTAGCTGTTAACTACAGGCATCCACCTGATAATTGCTGTCTTTCCTGCTCATCTACCTTACATTTTTAATTCTTTCTAAATTCTTTTTTAAATTACAAGTTTGCATTAACATGCAAACATTTGTTGTTTCTGAATAATGTATGTCAAGCAGATATTTGAGTGAAATTTCCTCTAAATAATTTTAAAATTTTGTATTTCATCCCTGTAGTTGCTGTTTTCTTACATTATGAAAATGTTCTACTTTTTTTTAATTGGCAAAATGGAAAATTGAAGAGCTGTTGAGAAAAAAAACCCAAATTCTTCATGTGAACAACTGTTTCACATTGATGTCTTGAAACAAGAAAGATTTCTGCTATTTATTTACCAGAGATGAGTACAGATAATTTCATTGTACATCGATTTTCTCTAAGGAGGGAGGAAGTGTGGTCAGCTAAAACAAAGCACTGAAATGGGGAATCGGCAACCACGACTTCTATTCTCATCTCTATCTTTGGAATTTGCTCTCTTAGAAACTCACTTGATTACCAAGATTCCAGTTTTTTTCATTTCTTTCTTTGTTTCCTTTGGTTGTTGTCTGCGTGTGTGTTTTTAATGGACAAGATCAGACTTATAAATCGAATTCTTTGAGTTCTTTTGTTGGAATATTTTAATTGGTCTGTTCTATAATCAATATAATGATAAAATGGGAGCCAATGCAACTGTACATCATTCAGGAATATAATCACTCAACATTCATGTAACCAAACATTTAGTGAGTGCCTACTGAATGCAAGGCACTGAGCTAGGCACTGCATAAACATATTTGGTCCTTAAATCACAACATAATTATGAAACTGTCATTATGTGAAAATATAAACTTTCCAGTAAGCCAATACCATATGAATTAAGGATAATTACGCCCAAAAAAGATCACTGTTCACTTTAAATACAAAGGAACTTTATTTGTAAAAAATACTTGTTAAACACATAAAAAATTTCAAGTCCCTTAACCTGCTTTTATTCTGTTTTCAAATTACTGTTTTTAAATTTGTGAGATTTATCTATTGTATACATTTGGAAACTTGGCATGGTATTGTATCTATTTGGGGATTTTGGATGCTTATTTATGTATTTACATATGTATATAAATAGAATAAAAACATCATGCTTATGCCTGAAACACATGTCTGTACCTTTCTAAATTATGAATTATAACTCACAGGAACACTATCTCTAATTAAGATTATTTTATCCTTATAAGAAGTGAGCCTGTTCTTTTACCTATTCTCAACTTTTTTATGCCAGTTCCGTATTCTTGGTTACAGTAAAAGAAAACATAAATTAATTAATTAAACATCATTTTCCAAGTTGTTGGTATTATATTTATGCTGGCTTTTAATTTATCATTGAAAATGTTTCTGGGATTGGCTATTTAACAAGAAATTCCGGGGCTTGTGCTACATTTTACTTATATTTTGCTCTTCATGTCTATATTAGATGAAAATCTACTTAAGCTGTTACAACAACAAAAAAACCAAACACAGAGGCTCAAACAATATAAAAGTTTGTTCTCTCTCACAGAACAGTTTAGATAGGCAGCAAATGGCCGCTCTGTATCACAATTTCTGGGGACACAGCCTTTCTCTAATTGCTCTGTCATCCTCAACTGTGACTTCTGTCTCCTGACCCAATATGGCTACTGCAGCCCCAGCTCTCATGTCTGCCTTCAGCCAGCAGGAAAAGAGAAAAGGGTAGAGGAATTCATGCTTTCCTTGGAGGGCATGATCTGAAATTTTCACACATAACTTCTGAAATGATTCATAGCAGATGTTCAGGCACAAGCACTAGAAGACACTAAGAAGTAGTGAGATGTTTGAACCTGTACACACAATGTCTGTGAATACAGTAGCCAGAAATGCAGCCTCAAGACATGATACTGAGTTATGTAGAAGCAGCATTCCAGTGGGTGATTTTCTAAGATGGTGTGCAATTCTTAGTAAAGTTTGCAATAAGATAACACAAAAGCTCTCCTCAATTTACAATGTCTTTGCTTTTCTGAAAAAAATCATAAGGGATGTAGATCAGTTCTTCCTGTATGGGGCTTTCCTCTACATTGCAGGACGTCTACCATCCCTGAGGCCCTGACCTCAGAATTCCCTCCTCTATTTATTGTAACCACCCAAAAGAGCTCCACAAATTTCTAAAATGTCTCCAACGGACAGTACAACTCATATACACAGCTCTAAAACTACACCTGGTGTTGGCACCTGGTCTAACTTCCCACATACCACAGATAAAAATTTTAGCACAGATTTTGCAATGGTCTAATGAAGGGTCATCAAATTTCTAACCATTATTATCATTGCCACCCCTCACCCAATGTTGCACAATCAAGAATTTTTTTTAGGACAGCATGCCACTTATAGGTACCAAATCATGTACTTGTTATAGAAAGGAGCCCTAAACTGGACAGATGTTTATTTCCCTCTCACGGACAAGTTTTCCCAGGTATTCCAGGACTAATAAGGTGGATTGATAATTTGGAGATCCAGGATGCTGCTCTGTTTTTGCTCTGCCATTCTCAACATATATGATTTTCATTTCATGGATCCAATGTGGCTGCTTTAGCTCTAGCCATTACATTTGTATTCCAACAGTGAAAAGGGAAAAGATAAAGGAAAAAAGCATAATCCTTCCCTTCAAAGGCAAATCCCCAAAGCCACACAGACAGCTTCTGCTTTCTCCAAAACTCAGTATTTTTATTTTTGAGATTTTAAAATTATAGGTTGTTGGTAACTCTAAGCATCTAATAGATACTGTTCTACCAGACAGGTGGCCTGGTGAAATGAACCCCAAATTAGACACGCTAATTCTGGCCATGCTGCTAATCAGCTTTGAGGTCCCAGGCAGATCATTTCACTTCTGTGATTCTGTTTCTCTAACTGCAAAATGAGAAAAGGGGAGTTGAATAGGTTATTTTCAAATTTCCAAAATCCAGAGTGTACTATAATGCTTAGGACATCTTATAACTAAACTCAATCTTAAAATTTCCCCCCCCCCAAATTTTCCAGTCCATTCATTGTAGGTTATTGATTTGTATTTTCAAAAGCCATGCCAGTTTTACAAAGTACGTTAGGAAACTAGAAGTTTTGTTTTTTTTTAAATGGCCACAGCCCAAGTCCATTTTGATTGGTCAGTGGTGTGCTGGAGCAGCTACTAAATATACTTTAATGTCATCACAGCTTTGTACCAGATTGTTGCCATTCATCTCCAATAGGGGGCTGTTTTGTTTTTTTAAACCTGTTCCCAAACTCAATCTCTTCTCTCCTCAACTACAATCCTAGTTGGAATGGCCACTGTCTCTTCTGTATTACTGCATTAATCTCTTATTCGATTTCCTGCTCCCACTCTTGGATCTTCTTAATTCACACTGCACAAAGTGACCAAATAATCTTTATTTAACCCATTTTTCCCACCTCTCACCCTGCCTCTGGCAACTACGAATCCATTCTAGTTATCTATTGGCTTGTTTCGTCCCTGCTGTTGTTTTGTTGAAGTATACTGGACACACAAGGCTACATTAGTTTCATGTGTACAACACAGTGATTCCGCAAACTTATTCCTTATCCTATGCTCACCACTGCTGTAGCTACCATCTGTCACCATGCAATGCTATCATAATATTACTGACGATATTCCCTATGCTGTAATTTTTATCTCAGTGACTTATTCGTTCCATAACTGGAAGCCTGTATCTCCCACTTCCCTTTGCCCATTTTGCCCATTCCCCCACATATATTCTTTTTTTTAGATTCCACATATGAGAGAGAGCATACTGTATTTGTCTTTCCCTGTCTGACTTATTTCACTTAGCATAATAACCTTGAGGTTCATCCACATAGTCACAAATGGCAAGATTGCATTCTTTTTTATGGCTGAGTAATATTCCATTGTGTGTGCATATCATATCTTCTTTATCCATTCATCCATCAACAGACGTTTAGGTTTTTCTATATCTTGGCTATTGTAAATACTGCTGCAATGAACATGGGGGTGCATATATCTTTTTGAGTTAGTGTTTTCATTTTCTTTGGATAAATACCCAGAAGTGGAATTGCTAGATTATACGGTAATTCGGATTTTTAATTTTGGGGGGAACCTCCATACTATTTTCTCTGGTGGCAGCACCAATTCACATTCCCACCAAAAAGTGTTCCCTTTTCTCCATATCCTCATCAACGCTCGTATTTCTCGTCTTTTTGATAATAGCCATTCTAGCCATCCTAACAGGTATGAGGCGATTTATATCACTGTGGTTTTGATTTGCATTTCCCTGATGATTAATGATGTTAAGCATCTTTTCATGGCCCTGTTGGCCATCTGTATGTCTTCTTTGGAAAAACGTCTATTCAGATCTGCCCATTTTTAAATCGGATTGCATGGTTTCTTGCTTTTGAGTTTATGAGTTCTTTATATATTTCAGCTATTAACCCTTATTAAATACATGTTTGGAAGATATTTTCTCCCACTTACTAGGTTGGCTTTTCATTGTGTTGATAGTTGCCTTTGTTATGCAGTAGCTTTTCAGTTTAATGCAGTCCCCCTTGTTTATTTTTGCTTTTGTTCTTTTTGTTTTTGGTATCAAATTCAAAAAATCATTGCCAAGACCTATATCAAGGAGCTTATCACCTATGTTTTCTTCTAGGAGTTTTGTGATTTCAGAACTTATATTCAAGTCTTAATCCATATTGAGTCCATTTTTGTTCAGGGTGTAAGATAAAGCCTACTTTCATTCTTTTGCATGTTGCTGTCCCATTTTCCCAACACCATTTATTGAAGAGACTGTCCTTTCCCCACTGTATATTCTGCCTCCTTTGTAGTAAATTAATTGACCATGTATGTATAGGTTTATTTCTGGGAGTAAGACAGAATTTAATGAAAAAAAAACTTACTCTGTCTTTGTTGTACTTCCTTTAAACAAGTATGTATTGACCACTTACTATATGCCAGACACTGAATTACACACTGGAGATATAATGGTAAGCAAGATTGGCACAATCCCTTCCCTTATACAGATAAATAGACAGAAAACAATTGTAGTTTATAGCAAGTACAATGAGAGAAATGTTAAATGTCTAAACATGAGACTAACAGAGGTGACCAGCTTTACATAGGGCCATGACAAAAGACCAAACAGAGAACTTAGATGAGAATGAGCTGGCTATGCAAATCGTGGGGTTAAGGAGAGCATTCCAGGCAAAGAGAACAACCTTTGCTAAGGTCGCAAGACCTGGGAGGAGGGGGTGGGGCTGTGGAAAGAAGGACCAGTGGGGCCAGAGACTAATGAGGGGAGAGGGAGAGGGCAAGTGACCCAAGAATGGAAAAATAAATAGGGACCAGATCATACCGACACTGATAGGCCCTAGTACGAAATTTGGATGTATTCCAGTTTACTTCCAAGGAAAAGTTAAGACATTGAAGGGGTTCAAACAAGGGAATTATGTGAATCAATTTCCTTTTCTTTTCTTTTTTTAAAGATTTTATTTATTTATTTGACAGAGAGTGAGAGCACAAGCAGGGGGAGTGGCAGGAAGAGGGAGAAGCAGGCTCCCCGCCAAGCAGGGAGCCTGATGCGGGACTAGATCCCAGGACCCTGGGATCATGACCTGAGCTGAAGGCAGTCCCTTAACCGACTGTGCCACCCAGACACCCCTCAATTTTCAATTTAACATCACTTTGCTTTTGGTGGAACAGAAACAAAAGAGAAAGCAGAGAAATCAGTAATCCAGGGAGAAATGGTAGCAATTAAGACAGAGAGGTGGCAATAAGAGAGAAAAAAAACCTTTAGAAAGTTTAATTTAAATGTTTAATTATACCTAATACTACATGCAATCAACCAAAAAATAATCACATTTTCAGGACCCACCATATGTCTAGCATGGAAGTGTAAAGATACACGATGTATTGTTCCTGCCCTCTGAGAACTTATAATTTATTAGGGGGGGGAATTAACATATTAAAAAACCTCTATCTGACACCTTATAAAAGGTTATTTCTTTAGGTTAACAGGGAAAATGTGTAGAAATCTGAAGATAATGTTTTGTGTTAGGTCATTGCTGTTGCTTATAATATTTGTAGCCTGAATTTCCTGTGCCAGTAACCAGAATGGGAGCAATGTCCAAGGAGGCTATTTTGCTATTTCCACTTACCGTATTTTTCCTCATTTAGGCCAGGTTCTGGACATGGGGTAGGCCCCAGCTTGCAGCAGGTGGTGGAAAGATTAAAAGAACATTCAATTTAGACTTTACCAGTATATGCCAAGCTCTCCCTCACCCCTGCCTATGGAGATCCTGAACTCTGGCTTCCTCGCAAGATCCACTTTTTGCAAACACTTCTACCTAAATAGGAGACTGATGGCCAACATAAACTATTTGCTTTCTAGAAATTATACAAAACTGTTTTAATTGAAATAAGCTAAGATGATCAAATGTAGCAACGATCTCATTTAAAATAATCAGTGAGCGGAGTTAGGCATAACTTTCAGAGCAATACCTTGAAATAAACCAAGTAATTTGCCTCAGACTTAAAGGTCCTAGACGGAAAGGACTATACTTTTGCTGCTTGAATTATTCTTTAAGGCAAATTTTCAAAAATGACTGACGCTGGAGAAATTCTTGTGATAGCCTCACGCCAGCGGTGTGGGAAACTACCCGACTTTTGCATTCCTCACGGTAATCCCAGTTCTCGTCCTCTGAGTCTGTCAGGAACAACTGGAATAAGAGAAAGAAAAAGAAGCCAGAGGTCTAACACTTGTGACCATTATCATTCCCAGAGTGCCTTTTGCAGGAGTAGGGAATGGTAATTCTGATATCCTGGAAACATTTGGAACTGAGTAATAACACTTTGCCTACTTAAATGCCCCCTGTAGTTTCAATTAGCTGGGCATGCTTCTGAACATTCTTTTGCTGTTAGGCGAGGCATGGTTACGGCCAGCATGTATTGCTTCAGCAGTGAATAAAAGGGTGTTCTCATCTAGAACCAACTTCTCAAACCTGTGCAAGGGCAAGAATATAATTTAAACATCTAGGTCCTCATTTGCAAGACATTTTCAGAATAGTAGGGTCAATAATACTTGTATAACGTTTCTACTCCTGGAAGAGGTATAAAATCCAAGAATATAGTGGCCTATTATTTTGACTATCAATTCAGTAAGTGGAATCACGGCATTATTGCTATTGAATGCCTAGTTAATAACCACATGGTAATACTCCAAAGCTCAAAAAGAAATATGAAAGATATTCATATCAATGGATTAGTCAGATTTTAGAGTAGATATCTCTCAGAAAATAATACCAGTTATAGAAATCATATTTTTCTAACTCAACATTTCTCTCACAGAAAACTGGTGTCCTTAGAGATCTGTAGATGTCCATCACAACAGTTAATGTTACTTAACAAGTTTGAGATGTGCTGGGTTAAATCAAGTTAAAAACACTTTATTTTGTTTCACAATGCTTTAATAATGTGTTAAGGCTTATTTTGACCTCCAAGAAAAGAGATAGAGTAGGTAGGACTATCTTTTCTCAGTTCATGTGATTATAGAACCCTGGAACGTATGTTACCATATCTGGTATGTATTTGCACTACTCATTCTCTCTGCTTGGAAGGGTCTCTCCTTGAGGACCACTGCGTTTGCTCTCTCATTTTCTTCCAGTCATATCCTCAAAGGCTACCTTCTCGGCGGGACCGAGTCTCACTCACCTATTTAAAATACCAACATCTGCCCGCACCCACTTAGGCATCCTGATTCCCCTTATCCTGCTTTACCTTTTACCCATTGTACTTATCATCTACATAAGTAAGTAATTTATTATGTTTATTTTCTGACTCCTTCCATTAGACAGGAATTTTTACTTTTATTTTTCTAGAACAGGGACTAGCATATACTAGGTTCTCAGTAAATATTTGTTGAATGAAGGAAAAAAAAAGAATGTTTTCCATATGTTTTTAAAATCAAGATGTGTCATATAAATGATATGTTTTCTTTTTTTCCTGTTAGAGAATTTATGATGTATGTGACAGTTATGTCTTAGAATCTAGGAAATATGTATCAGGGGACCCTTGCATTGTTCTGAACTCATTGCTGCCCGAGTTAATTTAATATCTGGTAAGAAAGAAACAGCTTAATGTCATACATGACTTTTCTTTCTCTAATTTTATCACTTGCCTTCCTCCACCTGAAATTAATTTTTGCCAAGTTGCGAAGGCCTTCCAACTCTATTTCAATAATAACTTCCTCATTAATTTCCGTCCCTCCTTCCCTAATTTCCGTCCCTCCTTCCCTACTAGGAAAGGCACATGGAGGGGGTAGATGGCAACAATCCCGAAGAGGAGGCCAGAACCTTAACATAGGTGGTCTTCGAGACAATTAGACCTTCTGTGGGAAGTGATAGCCACTATCTGGAAAATTTTTAGAAACATCAGAATTTGTAGAAAGATACCTCTGACAGTGATGTATCAAATGGCCTGGAGGTCAGCATGATTCTCATTTCTAATTCCATACTAACTCTTGGTTTCCCTTCTCGTGATGCTCTTTCCATCAGTTTTGCATCTGCTTTCTCTGAGGCTACCTAATCCCATCCCAGACCCATTAGTTCTCCAAGAATGTCTGGATATGCAACAAAGACACAGGCTCAAAGACATCTTTATTGCATCTCTTCTGAAATCTTCTGGACTTCTTAACCACACCAACTGGAAGACAGGTCAAGGGAAGAAGGGGGAAAGTGATGAGCTTGACATGTATTTCTTATCATAATCTCTAAATACTCTCACATACTGTGAGTTAGTCCCACTTTACAAAGGAGGGGGATTTAGTTCGAAAAAAAACTTAAATATTTTATGGAATTTCATGTAGGTAGTCAGGTTCAAGCCTAAAGTTGCACCGAAGGATAAACGAGTAAGATTGGCTGATGAACCCATTCTCAGTTCCAGATAGTGTGATGCATGCTTCACATGAATTGTCACATTTCACTTCCAACAACCTCATGAGAAGTTTCAGTTCTTTCCCCCATTTCACAGGAGGCACAAGTTAGGAAGATTCTACAATTTGTCTAAGGTCACACAGCTAGGAGATGGTGTTTCTAAGCACTACAGCCCATTTTATCTGACTGAAGTGAGAAGTCCCACCTGCACTTTATCGATAAACTCCACTCTTTCCAATATTTCATCTTGCCTCCAGTGGTATGAAAAGCAAGGACACATGCTGGCCTGGCCCTGACCTGCACGATGGTCTGTCAGCCTTGGGTGTTGGTGAGCCCTCTCCTCTCCCTGCTTGTCAACATGTCTGGACAGCCGTGGATCCTGCCGGTTGTGTGGGGGTGGGGGGGCGGGGATAAGAATAACTCTGGACAGATCAGTGCCCTGAACAGAAAAGGTCTTTTTTACTGTCTCTTTTCCTGTTTCATGTTAACAATTTATATCCCCTACACATCCACCACCATCCCTCCCCTACAACTGTGGGGAAGAGACTAAACTCTAAAGGTTAAGACACAAAAATTAGAGTTGAATTTCAATTGACTATCAAAGCAGAAAGGTCCTCTGCAAACTTAAAAAATTTACCATTATTTTCCTGTCCATCACTGTGGATTACACTGGGGCTGGGCAGCATTTTATATGGAAACTCAGAGACTAGCTTCCTCCCTTTTTTCCTTCTTTAATATTCATTTGGTGTTGGTTCTATAGTTTCAGTTTGGGGTAGAGACATCTAAATTAGTTGTTAATTTGTATCAAAGAAGCTGTTATTCAAAATACTCCATGACACAGAGACTGGAGCAAATAAAGACTTAGAAAAAGTCAATTCCCATAGATATAATGATATAATGCAATAATAATGATACATCAGAAAAATCTGAAATGTATTTTCACTATGCTCAGATGTGCAGAGAAATGAGGATTCTTTACTTCTTTTTAAATGATTGGGTTTTCTCCACAATCCTACACCCACAAAGTAGTTTAGAAAAGTTGTTTTAGTTAAATTGTCAATTCAGTCTTACTTGGTAATTCAACCCCTCTCTTTATGTAACCCAGTTTCTGCTTAGATGAGTCAGGGAAACGCTTGTCAGAGTTTTGCCCTCTCCACTTGGATACCTGTAGGATGACTGAGGTGTACGTAATCTTAGGGGAGGAGGAGTCCTGGAGTGCATGAGGTATCCTCCCAGTTCTCCTGGTTTGGCCTACTCCCACAGCTGAGAATATCTCAGGAGTGACTTGTCCATACCCTGGGCATTCTGATGCGCCCACTGCTAAAAACTGCTTTGCACCATAATCGGTCATATTTTGTTCACTCAACTCTGACAATGCTATGGGGTACCATTTCCTCTTGGAGATCGGGCCCTGTCTCCACTTTCACTGACAACGTGTATCCCTGACACAGGACCTTGACTCCCAGTTGGGCCTTGGTCTGTGGTGGATGGCTTCCTTCCCCTTAGGCAACCTCCTTTGGCAAAGCTGCCAGGCAGGTCTTTCAATTAAGTTCAGCTAGATCCTTCTAGTTCATTCCACAGGATGCTCAGGAACTTCTGGATAGCTTCACACCATACAGGAGCTGAAGGAGACTCTAAGAGGCTTCAACTTAGACCTTTCTGTAGAAAACCATGTTAAGCCACTGAATTTAATTTGATGTAACAGCCCCCCAAGTTTAAGCAGAAGCCTATGGGCAATAGCTTCCAGTAGCCTCTTGGAGGGCAGCAGCCACTTTCTCTTCACCATTCCCCTCAACTTCTCTAGAACATCTCTATACTTCTCCTCTCCCACTGAACCCTCACCTCCTGGAATTTCTAAAGAGAAGAAAAACTGAAGCCATGCTTTCCTACCTCTCTGCCTTCCACCCAGACTCCTTCAGTACCTGAGAAGACAGCATGTCCCACTTCTTCCTAACTTACCCTGTCCCCCTCTCAGTTAAGACTTTCTACTGCTGTTTGTCTGGCCAGCTTCTCAATATGTTAAAGAAGAGACAAAGCAATTTAGAAAATCCTTTTCTTTCTTATAACCCAAATTTCATGACTGTTGTTTCAGAAGAGTCAGTTTATGAGATCTAAAACTGATCAATGGCTTCTTTGTTCTAACTTGGGAGAACCCAGCTTCTTTCCTGGGGCTATATGCTCAGTAGGTAGAAGTTTGTAAGGGATCTTGATGTAAGGGAGAAGAGTAAGTACTTTGATTTATTATTTCAAATGATTCAAATATGATTTCAAATGTAAATCCTACTAAAATAACAACGACATTTGTTTTTCACTATGTCAGATACTGTGCACCAACATTATTTTGTTTTCCAGTTAACTCTTACAACAACCCTGTTCTGTCAGTCTTCTGACACATATTTTCAGAGAAGAAAACCAAGGCACAGGATGATACACACAGCTGGTAAGGAGCTCTTGCCCTTACCCACCGCGGTGTAGAATAGTGCTTCTCAGTTTGACTACAACTCCAGTAAGAAATACAGTTTATGTCACAATCAAAATACATAACCAAAGCAGAGTTTCACATAACGATACTTAACCACTCTTTTCCTATATTCCATGCAACTGTATTTCTCTATCTCTCTCTTTCTTTCTCACTTTCTGTCCTTCTTTTCTTTTTAATGCTGGGCACAACCAAACAAATTGATTTTACAACCTACTAACAAGTTGGAATTGACACTTGAAAAATGCTGCTCCAGCACCTGCAATATCAATATTACTGAATTCTAATAGAAATTACATCAAACTATTTAGTCATTTAGAAATAGGCTAAAGTAATTTTTTGTGTACAAGTTGTAATTGGGAGAGCTTGAGTATGAAAGATTTAAAGCAAGTAAAATAGTGAGTAAAATGTCAATTAAATACTGTTAAGTAGCTTTAAAACTACTTAGTAAGAGGAAATCCAGAGGCTGAACAAACATAGATTTGTGGTTTAAACATTTAACATTTTCACAAAGTCTTCTTCAATTTGGCCTTCAGAACTTATATCTAGATATTTTCACCCTTCACTTTGATCTACAGGACTTAATTATTATGCCCCAGAATTTTAATTTTTCTTCCAAGGATTTAGATTAAAACATAGCATTCGTTCCTTCGATATTGTATTCAAAATCTCAAAATAGCTTCAAAAGAGAAAGGCTTTCCTGAGTTCCAAATTCTTAGATGATAAATAATTCGAATCAACGGACATTCTTTACTTAGAATAAGCAAGACAAACATGGACTGAGGATGCCAATGAATAATGTGGGGATGAATGAGTGATATTTCAGGGAAACAGAAGGTTCAGAAAATGTTCAAGAATTTCAAGATCATAAAACCTAGAAAGAGTCAATAGATTTCTGCCTTTTTCAGCAGGAGGATCATTAAAAGGTTGTGTGCTGGAGTACTTTGCTTTAGGCAACTTCCAAGTAAATCAAGAAATGAGCCTTCCCCCATGTTTATTGCACTTTAGTTCTCACTAAATTATACCTTTGACCTCTGAGACATTTGCAATAGCACCAGGATGTGGTTACAAATTGGATTATTATTGCCAAGCAGATCCTTTCGGCAAGCTGGAAGCTCTAATCCATCGATTATCTACTGAAGCCCATGGATGACATTAGTAGCTCTCAGGGTTAGGTTTTTGAGATATAAACAGATACTTTTGAAAATAGGGAAAAGAAGCTATTCAAAACACAGTAAAGGGTACTTGAATAAACCCTGGAAGACCTGAGTTCTAGCCCTGCAACCACTGCAGGTTAGTTTTGGAAGCCCTACAGAGTTACTTGGCCTTTTAAACTTCAGATTTCCCACCTGTAAATGTCCCCCATAGCTTATCTCCTGCCAATGGTCTCATAGCGACCAATGCGAGGCCAAATATTCAGGATCCATTATTACCCTCACATGGCACATGAGATCGAAATCACCACTGCTGAGTCGTTTTTCTGAATATTTCAGAGAATACTAGAAATAACCATCCTTCTGGATTCCAGCAAATGGAGAAAAACCTAGCACTAGTCTGTTTCTGGAGAGGGTTAAAAAACCCAAAAAGTATAAACAAGATTGTGGGAGGAGAAACTCATATAACCTGCAGGGGGCACTAAGGTACTTTTAGAGAAAGAACCATGAATGGGCATGAGAGGTACCTGTTACCCCAAGTGTAAGGAGGCATATGAGAAGAAAGGAACAGAGAGATATCTCATTTATCATTCTTCATATGATTCTGTTACTCCCTGCCTTCTATCTCGAGTAGACTGCCTAGACACAATCTGTGATTATAAAAGATAAACTGCTAACTGACAGAAGGAAAAAATTCCGAAAATAGAAACTTCTTTCTAAGGGTTTGATAAATGAGCCTTTGCTACCTAATAACTTCAGGATTTACCATTTAATCAGGATTAGGAAATCCAAGGAGAAAATGTTCAGCGCTCATGACATATGGTTATTGGCTAAGATGTGGTAAATTACAGAGAGAACTCTAGAAGTCTTGATTCTTCCTTTATAGGGTAGGGTCAAAAGGATATCACAGATGGAAGACTCAAGTCAAGGCCTTTATATTGCAAGATTGCTTCTCAGGAAGGAATGAATCAGCTTAGGAATGATGCCCAGAAATGCCCTTAACGTTTGTATAATACTTAACAATTTGTAAAGCCCTTTTATGTAGAAATTATCTCACTTGATCCTCATGATGACCATTTTATATTTGAAGGTTTAGGGAGGTTAAGTGGCTTGCCCAAAGTCACACAGTAAATTTCAGAGAGGAGTCTTTAATGGAAATATTGATTTCTGGTGATTTTTAACAGATCATTGGGCTGCTCTGCCAACCAAGTGTGTTTCGGGGGACTTATTCACAATGGGAAAATTCTGTTACAAACCCGAAGAAATGTCAGTTTATGTTTTAGAGTGAAAATCAAATGGTAGATAGTCACAAAGCAAAATAAGGAAAATTTCTCATCACATGTTTTGTAGTTCCAAGAAGCTAACAGGATTTTTCACAACATCGTGAAGCCAACACAAATGGCTAATCTTAACAGTACGCTAAATTGGCAGTCATGTCGTCTGCGTGATCAACAATATGCCATGCTGCTTTAAATTTATCCTGTTACAAGTCCTCTGGGTAAAGGTATCATTTCCAAAGGTCCCTGTCAGAAACGAAATAGAATTCTAGTAATAGAAGTTAATAGAAGTAGAACCATGTATGCCTTCCATTTCCCACCCTCCCTGCAACACCCCACCAAAAAAATTCATTACTGTCTATATTCCAAAGTGCCACAGCCCCAAAGCCAAAGGGAATCAGGTGCCAAAACAGGAAGAACAAGTTTGGGCGTGAACTGCACCTGGAAGTCTCAGGGCTCAGGATGAGACATAATGATGTCATGAGCTTAAGGAGGGGCTTTGAAGTCAGACCTGGGTTTGAAATCTAGCTCTGCCCCTTGGAAGTAGTTAGACTTAATGAGCCTCATTTTCATATATGTGAAATGGAAATAAAATACTGATCCTGTAAATTCATGTAAGGATCAGAAACAACACACGTAAATGTATGGCACATAACAAATCCTCCATGAGTGGTAATTAGAATCTTGGGATGCCCAATGCTTGGTGGGAAAGGCGGCAGAGAGCAATGTTGAAAGGCCTGAAGACAAGTTTGACCGCCTCCCAAGCCTACCTAAAGCTAGCCCTGACATCAGGTCTTGGGTGGGTCTGCATATCCTCCAGGCCAAGGACTCTGTCAGTGTCATTTTACATTCCCAGGTGTAAGGATTTATTGTACTTTGATTTGTACTAGTGTTCCAAGATCAAAGATGGATTCTGAATGTTAGTTGTCAAATGAACGAACGATTGTGGAAATATAAAAGCAAAGCAATTCATGTTGCCTTAGGAATAGCTCATTTGCAATATCTAATATGCTATTACATTGACATAGTTCCTCATTTCATCTATTAAATCTTCCATTTTAGTAAAACTAGTTTGTCACAACCAAATGCTACACTTATGGACACATTGTATGTCTATAGTCTGCTTAGAGTGTCTAACAAATGCTGGGATTTGGGGGGGAAAAAAAAGGAAATTAAGATCCAAAGAAGAATAACAATCTCTGCTTCTCAAATATCTTTGAGTGTGGCTACATTTTTAAAAAGTGCTTCCAAAATTTATAGCTTTCTAAAATTTTAGTTCTAGCACATCAATCCACTAAACTAGAAATTGTTCTTAAAAAAAAAAAAGTCCAGCTGAAAAAGCTAGGAAGGTAGACATCATGAATTGAAATGCCTCAGGTTAAAATGCAGTTTTTAAATGGCCACTCCTGTGGGATATGGTCCTGGAGAGAGGGACTCACTTTCCTGTTCCCTGAGCTTTTGCTCTAATCCTCCACCCAGGACTTGGCCTATTTTATTTGAATTTACTTGCGTATGGCCTGGGAAAAATGTTTATGTCAAGACTGACCTCTCTCCAGGTCTCTCAGCAGCTTGTTTGTGGTATGGAGGAGGGTGCTCCTTCAAGCTCCTCTGTTCACTGTTGACTAAGGCCTTGAAGTGTTCTTCAGCCCCCACTAGGCCCGAGAAGAGCCTATTGAGACTTTCAGCCTTTTTCTTAACCTGCCAAGTTACTTTTTTATGAGGCTGATAAACTCCTGAATTGTTGAAAAGCAGCAGTTCAAAAAAGGATTTCGCTTATTCTCATGGGGTTTCTGGATGTGGGAGAGATAGATTTGTGACTGGGATCCACTGGTCCCCAGCACAGTTAGACATGCACAACCTCTCTTTCTGACTCTAACAAGGTTTCTGGAATGTGATGGAAACATAGCACCACTTTTCAGAGAAAGCCATAGCCACTCAATCAATTTTTTTTCAGTGTCCCATCTCATGCGGATATTTCTGTATAAATGTGAGTCTTTAAAATTAGGATTTCAGTAATTTGATGTTCACCGGGTGAATGCTAACCAGATAGGGTAAATGCAGCTTTGCTAAGAGAAAGAAAGGAAAAGAGAAGGAAAGAGAAGGAAAGAGAAGAGAGAAGACCAGGGGAAGGGTGCGGAAGGGAGGACGAGGGAGGGGCAGGGAAGGCAAAGGAGTTAGGGGAGAAAAGGCAGGGAGGGGAGGGCAAGGGAGGGCAAGGAGGGGAGGAGAGGGAAGGGAAGACAGGAAGGGGAGGGCATGGAAGGGAGGAGTAGGGAGGGAAAAAACAAGACAGAAAGCTCAGCCACAGTAGCATGAGTCCTGACTAAGGCTAAGTCTGGTCAGATGCCTGAAAGGGTTTAAACTGTTAATTTTCACATATTGCTCAAGTAAGCAAAACTAAAAGCATTTAATTTTTCTAATAATCTCAGACATGGTTTCCTCCTAATGTACTACACATTCTGTATTGATTACTCTGTCGGTGAGATACGCATTTAATAAACATGTATTCCAAAGTGAAGCGTAAAATCAAAGTTTAAATTACTCTTTTTGAAAGCCACTTTTTTCCCCCAGTGTGTCAAAACAAAATGTAGACTGGGGGGTTGGGGAAGACTTACATTTCAATTGTTTCTTGAGAAACTAATTCATAACAGACATTAAGATGAACAGGGTAAAAACAGGCAGCAGACAACCATAGGAATACATTTCGTACTTTTTCAAAACAAGTTGGATGTAGGGGTGTCATCCATGAGATCTTTTGAGGACAAAAAAGAGCTTAGCTGGAAGTTATAAAGGAAGAATAAACTTCTATGCTTCTGAAAAACAAATAGAATTTTCCAGTATTATTTTAAAATTGTTGAATTGATAAAGGCATTTAAATATTGATCCACTAAATATTCCATTTATATGCATGTAATAAAGATTAGATTATAAGCTTTTAGCATTATTTACAAAGGGCAGTATTTACATATAAGAGCAACTACTTTGTCAAATTTAAGCAACCAGTTTCTGAACTTTTAGTATCTCCCAAAGCAATATACGCAGCTATGCAAAATTTTACACATTTTTAATGCTCTTCGGAAGGGCTCTATAGGAAAGGAAATTGTAAATGTACAAAGTGGTACATAGAAGGGGTGGTTAAAAGGAAAAGCAAATATATATTTGTAGTAGTGGAGGGTACTGTTGTTTTTGATTTGTTATATGCTTTAATCTGGTATGCTATTTCACCCTTCATGACACACATCAATACCTTCTTTATATCTGGCTATTACCACTCATTTAAAAATCTATTTTACGTGGTTCTTTCAGCCAAAAATGGACCATAATGACACAGAATACAGCATGTGCTTCATAAATTCTGTAAGAATCAACACTTTGGCTGGAAATTTGTCAGTCTCTCAAAGTTATGCATCATTAAACTTTACTGTTATTACAGTGGACTCTTCTTCAAAGTTCAGTACCTAGCTCATATTGGAGAGATGCTTTCAGAGCCAGGAAAGGTTGAGAGAAGCAAAGGCTATTCGCGATGGGATAGATACCCTGAGATGATGCTTAATTTGCAAAATGCAAATAGAACAATAGCTATTTTGCTTCTGTATGGATAGGGAGTTTATAAGATTCAGGTTACGTTGATCTAAAGGTCACAGAGATGATATCCAAACAAGTTTGGAGACTGAAGAATATTCATCTACTGAGCAGATTCCACCTCTCTTCTAATACTCTGACAATTTTAGCATACAGGAGAAGAAAGAGATGGCACCTGGACTCTTCCCCCATTTTACCCCGCTCTCTGACTCAACCAGTTATGAGATCACCTTTTGTTTTGTCCTCTGTGAGAGGCCCTTGGTGTTTGTCATGATGACTGGCCTGTGTAGACACCTGCTCTTTAGGCACACCTATAGGCATTCCAGCTGTAATCTTGTCACCTACCAACAGCCTCAGGAGCATCAGAAACAAATATTGGTGGAGTTCCCTTCGTGAGCTGTCTCCTGCTTGCCACTCCACTCACATCAGGCAAGGTCTCACCATTCTAATGAGAATGAGATACTGAAAGTTCCCAAAACAGACCGAGCTCTTGCTGGTGGGTTCAAGGCCTCGGCTCCTGTAGTAAATTTCACCTGTCCTGCCCTTTTCCCTCTTAACTGTTACTTTCTTTATGATTTAGAATATTTGTCACCTTCTCTGGGAAGTTCTCCCTGATCAACTTAGATTGAGTTCGGTACCCCTCTATTCTGGTGAGCCCCCCTATATTGCCTTAGACTGTATGTGTACCTAATGAAATATATTTATTTATTGTCTGGCTTCTCTATAACTGTGACAACTTCGGCAAAAACTGTACTTATTTACCATTGTACTCCCTCACCCAGTCCACTGCCTGACACATAGTAGGTGCTCAAAAAAATCATCAGTTAGTAAATGAATGAAGTCTTCCATGTGCCGAGTGAAAGGGTAAACACTAAAAATCTCAAAGAGGTACAAAACTTAGCTCCTGTTCTTGAGGGGCTTACAACAGGGTAAGGAAAACAGAGCACAGACCCAGACTTTTTTTACAAGAAGAAGAAAAGAAACTAAGAAAAAATTATAAAAATGATTTTTATCAGCTTCGAGAAAGTCTTACTTTCTTTGTAATGATAGCCCCAAAAGATTATTTCTCAAACTAGTCATTTAGAGACTACATGAATAAGTAAAAAATAAATGGCCACTTGAATGAAGGAATTATATGAAGCCATAACAGCTTTCGTAAGTATGTTTTCGCTTATTCCCGTGGCTGAAATGTCTCCTCTACTGGTTTGCTGACAATGCCTTCGGGGCCACTTTGCTACATGGGAGACTTGGAGGTACAACAATTCTTCTATATTTATTCCTTTACCCAAACTTGCAGCTCCAGCTCTATTTCCAAGTTGGGTCTAAGCTCTTAACATTTGTTCTTAGGAAAACACCAAAAAACAAAACAAAACAAAACAAAACAAAAACCCCAAAACCTGATTCTCACTTCTTCAATGCGAATATAACAAAGTGCTCAGGATAGTATCTGGCACCTGGTTAACTTGCAATATGTGTTTGTTTCTCTTTTCATACTCCTTGATATCTTCAAATTACCCTTTCAGAAGCACAGCCTAAGCTTAGAAGCAATACACATGGAAAAGGAAAGGGATCTAATGAACCTTGAAGCCAATTCTGGGACTATTTTGCGCATTTGAAATTAGAGTTCAGAGCTTAGTCATTTGAATTGGCTGCTAAACAATAGGAGCTGTGCCTGGTCTGGGTAGGCGTAAGCAAGCTGGAATCTGGCACAGGTCGGATCCTCACTAGTCCATCATTCTGGCTGTGTGCCCTCTTACTTCCATAATCTTCAGCTCTGATTTTTCTATCAGCCTGCAAGGGGCCTGGGAGTAGGCCATCCTCCCACCATCCGCTGAGAGGGCAGCCTGGCATGGTGGGCTTGGGAGTCAGAAATTCCTGACTCAAACTGGCCCTACTATTTAGCCTCCTCAAACCTTTTTTATGATTTGTGAAGATGCAATTAATAACCAGTCATACTTTAAAATCTTTTGAGGATAAGTGCTAATTAATAGAAAAGTAATGGCATAGGTATGCTCTGATCTTGATGAGAGAAAATTCTCTTCTAAGTAGGTAACTGATGAATGTCAGTTGTGATGGATATAAATACTATAAAAAGTTGGTATCATGTACAGTTCAATAGTGTTCTCATGCATTACAGTAAATGGTCTGTGCCCAACAGACTATGGTCCATATTTTTAAAAATATGCCTACCTGGGTGCCTGGGTGGCTCAGTCGGTTAAGCATCTGCCTTCGGCTCAGGTCATGATCCCAGGGTCCTGGGATCGAGTCCCTCATCGGGCTCCCTGCTCAGCGGGGAGTCTACTTCCCCCTCTCCTTCTGCCCCTCTCCCCTGTTCTTGGGCACTCTCTCTCTCTTTCTCTGTCTCTCTCGCTCAAATAAATAAATAATACCTTAAAAAAAATATGCCTACCACACAATTTTGCACTTGTTCAGAATTCAACACGTGTTTTTTAACTGAATAGAATTGATATAATAAGAGATGCTCCTAAAAGAATGACAAGAATACACTCCCCAAAGCTTTAGTGTCTTATTACCATTCAAATAATAATTTTCAACATTGCTGAGTTATTTGAGTTCATATGGAAGATTTTGAAAGAGTCTACCAATAAAGCCCCAAAAGGTCTTGTAGAAAAGAAATGAGTTTTTTGACCTACTATGAGTGTTGTATTTTTCATCTCTGGGGAGCAATGTTTTATTTTCTTTTATTTGGCTCATATGGCGGTGTCATGTGCACTGCCATGGACTTCACTAGGGCATCACATCTAAGGGATAATATTTACATTATAAACACCTTTAATATCTTGGCTTTCATATATATTCTACCTTTGCACCTGTGAATACATTTTTGTATTTATTATGACCATTTTCCAGCAATGGCAGTTAGATATCTTGCTCTTCAAAGATCAGAATATTACAGTAATTTCCTGCCAGAAGAAAGTAAAGTATCTTCAGGAATAGACACGTTTTTTCTAATTCACACAAAGATACCATAGAGGCCCGCAGCTACTCTGTCTCCTCAATGCCTAACAGCACTGAGAAGACAGTAGATTGGTAATAAATACTTGGTGAATGAACAAGTGGATAAAGAAAACATTTCAAAGAGTATGGGTACTGTAAAGGATTGTAACAATAGAAGGCAGTATTTTGAATGGTCAAGATCCCAAACCGTGGAGTCAAAAACACCTGAGAACTTTTAGTTCTGAGAAGTTTTAGTTCTTCTATAGCTCGCTGCCTGCATATCTTGGATGGGTTATTTAACCTTCCTGTGCTTCATTTTTCTCATCTTTAAAATGAAAAAAATAATAGCATCCATTTTATAGGTTGCTGGGAGGACTGAGTGAGTTAACGCATATAGAACGCTTAGTATTGTGTCATGTTCAGTAGTGGTCCAGAGGACCATATTCTATAGTCAGAGTCGATAGACTAGAGTCTCTGTTTTTTAAATGTGGCTGAAATACAGTTTTTCACACATCAGGAATCCAACACATATTTTTGGATTGAATAGAAATGATGAGAAGAAGAAAATTGTGAAAATACACTCCTAGAACTTTAGAATCTTATTATTGTTCAAATCAAGACAAGTGTTCAGTAAATAAATGCCTTGACAATGAAGGCGACCTTGGTGAAGGAGGAGGAGGCAGAGGAAAAAGAGGCAAGGACGAAAAATTGGTCAATCAGGAGTCAGTCAAAGTCAGTCTTCACAATGGCTTACAAGTCCCTCAAGATCTCTGCCATCACCCCATCCCCCAAACACGTTACCCACCAGCCTATCTCCCTTTCCCTCCTCTTTCCCGCCTCCGTTTCAGCCACATTCACCTTCTCGCTGTTCCTTGAATGTATCACACACACTCCTGCCTTAGGGCTTTCACTGAAGTTATTCTCTCTGCTTCAGATGCATTTTCTTCAGCTATTTGTTGGAACAATTTCCTTCTTTCTTCGCGTCTTTGCTCAAATGTCACTTTTTCAGTCTCCTATTAAATACCAGCTGGGTCACCCCTACCCTCACCTTGCCTCCACACACGCTTCCATTCCCTGGCTCTACTTTTTCTTTTATCTTTGGCACATATCACCTTCTAACACATTATATAGTTTATTTGTTATGTTTGTTATTTACTGTCTCTCTCCCTTCACCAAGTGCCCCTCCCCCCATGGGAATGTAAGCCTAAGGAAGGTGGAATTTTTGTTGATTTTATTCACTGAATAATCCAAGGACCTGACACAGTACCTGACTCATAATAGGTGTTAAATAAATATTAGTTGCAAGATTTCTCATTTTTTTTTAAGATTTCTCATTTTTTTTAAAACCCTTTTTCCTCTTGCCAATGTTTTTTCTTTCTGTTTAAATCCAATAAGAATTTTCATTTTGCACCGATATTACTTTGGTTATAGGATTTCCATGAAACAATTAACATTCTGTATCCTGGCCTAGTTCTAATATGAGCAAAGACCATACAGAGCTTAGAAGAGCAAGATTTTGCTTTGCTTTGTTTTGTTACGTTCAGCCAAACTTCACGCCTTTCTGGGCAAGTCACAAAATACAAAAGTTTGCATCACCTACATAAAAATACTCCTGATTCAAATCTTTCTTGAAGAAGCTAAAATATTTTTAAAAATATATAGTTTTCCAGGTACAAGAACAAGTGCATAAATGGCTTTCCAAGGAACCTAATCAACATTCGCAATCATCAATATGTATTTCTAGTTGTAAAGAAAAGTACAATTTAATAAATAATGAATAGAAGATAGGACAAATATGAGTAGATTGGGGAACTTTTAGGAGGGGGTAGTTAGATAAAATATACAGTAATTTAAAACTCTTGAGACTTTTAGGTAGGTAAGCAAAGCAATTCAATTAGAAATACCAGTAACTTTGTTCTGTATATACATTCTCAAGTGTGTGTATATATATCCACTCCATCCACACATATTTTCATTAAAAGACTAGGAAATAATTACACCCAGACTGTGTACGTTTGGTGTACTATATAACTAACAGACAAAGATTGAGAAATTAACCCTTTTTTCCTAATGTGAACGTTTCTCTATACCTACACTTAAATTTTTCTCATGCTCAATAAACGTAAGTAAATTTTATTTGTTTCCACTTAACCCCAAATATTAAATTATACACTGTCAGCTGGAAAATATAATTTATATAGAGACTTTGTTAATTTGCTACTATTTCTTAGTAGATATTTCTATTTAAGAGTTTAGCAAATTTCATCTTTAATTTTTTGTAAACTGTGTGAGTTTTTCAGGTTTTTTTGGTTTGTTTTTTAAATATTTATTTACTTATTTTAGAGAGAATGAGAGCACAAGCAGGAGGGGCAGAGGGAGAGGGAAAGAGAATCTCAGGCAGATTCCCCCCTGAGCATGGAGCCCAAATTGGGGCTCAATCTCACGACCCTGAGATCACAACCTGAGCCGAAACCAAGGGTTAGAGGCTTAACTGACTATGCCACCCAGGTGCCCCTGTTTGTTTGCTTTTTAAATTCTATTTTTAATCTCTACACCCAATGTGGGGTTCGAACACACAATCCCAAGATCAAGAGTAGCACGCTCCACCCACTGAGCCAGCCAGGGGTCCCAAGTTTTTCAGTTTTCAAAAAAATATTTGGTACCATAATTCTGTGAATCCTAGGAAATGTTTTTTTATATTTACTGCCGGTCTAGTAGATTGTTTAGAGAATTGTTTTTCTTATTCTGGGTTAATTGTTGTTTAATTTCTAAGTCCAAGGAGTTAATGCCTAGAAACTTAAGTATTATGGAAGAAAAATGAATTTTTTCGTTAATATTATTTCTATAATATTTCATACAAACCTATCATTCTGGAAAGCATTTCATTCACTAGTCATTCATTCACCCATTCAACAAATATTTCTATATTCCTTTTTACCAAAGCAAAGCTTGGCTTTTTGACTTTGATTTGTGGAAGTTCATTGTTAGGTAGATGCCACACTGTGCAGGATGCTGTGATATGTTGTATTTAGCTGTCAATATCTATAAACATTTCTCAATATGACCTGTGAATGTTAAGCTGTTTACAGTATTTCCTGCAATTATCTCTTCAGAAATGTGACAGAGGAAACGGCTTCATGTCACCCATAGGATTTGAGAAGCATCTAATGAAAATCATTGTCGCTTGGCTTCTATTTTAAGACATTACATGCCAGTTATTATCATGCACGTACATTATTTTTGTGTCTTGCCAAACATTTTAGAATGGCTTTATTGTTATTCCTTGACATCCTCCTGGTGTTTAGGACATTATTATTTACATTTTTAGTGGGAGTTTTTTGATTACCTAGGTTCTTCCTATGCAAAGGAATGGCTTATATGTGTTCATTGACATTTACAAAATGCTAGTGATTGATCCTTTCCATAGGAATAAGAATGTTAGGAATGTAAGACCAAATGGGTAGATGTAGTTAATATCGTTAAATTCAAGTTAAGGGGTAATTATTACAAAAATAGCTAATAGTTTCTGGGTGCCTACTAGAAGCTAAACATTTTTGTTTTGTTTTCATGATCTAGCTTTAACAAGCACCTATGAAGCAGTATAGATAGATAGTTTTATGAACGAGGAAAGGGAGGATCAGAGATACGGAATAACTTCTCCAGTGTCTTAGAGTAGTAAATGGCAAATCCAGACACAGCCCAGATGTTTCTAATCCCAAAGCAATGATTTTATCCACTATGCAGTTTTCATAGTTACTGGCATCAAATCCGATTCCAAAATTAATTCTGGATAGTGGGATGGGCATTGTGTGCATAAAGGGTAGGTAAAGGAATCCTATTAGTGTATTTGTTATATATTGCTATGTAACCAATTACTTCCACAACCGAGAGGCAACAAATACTTCATCTCACAGTTTCTGTGGGCCAGTGATTGGGGCACAGCTTAACCGGATGCTCTGGATCAGGTCCTCACAAGCCTCAAATCAAAGCCATCCCCAGAGCTGCATTCACCTCAGGGTTAGATTAGAGGCTCACTCAGATGGTTGGTGACAAGATTCAGTTCCTCATGTGTTGTTGGACTAGAGGCCTCAGTACCTCACGAGCCATTGGCTGGAGCCCCCCCTCAGTTCCTTGCCACAGGGCAGCCTGGAGAATGGCAGCTGGCTTCCATCAGGATGAGCAAGCAGAAAAACAACAGAGGCAGGTAAGACAGAAGTCAGTCTTTTTGTAAACTCATCTCAGAAGGGACACACCATCTCACCTACCATTTTTATTCATCAGAAGCAAGTCCCTAGGACCCTCCTCATACTCCAGAGGAGGAAATTTTACATGAGTACTAGGAGGAGGGCATCACTAGGGGCCATCTTAGAAGTAGCCCACCCTCGTTAAGAAAGTGTTCTCAGAGGATGCAGAGGACCAAAGTCTCGGTTGACTCTTGGTCTACGTCTAGCTGTAGCAAGACTCCTGAAGCGAATGTCCTTCAGTAGCCTCCATCCTAATTCACCCAGAGTTTCACGTCATGCAGATTACGGCAATATAGGCCTCCAGCGTAGCCTGAGAAACAGTATAGGTCTGCCTAGGGGGTCACATAGACCAAAATTCCTTTATTTTTCCAGAACTAAATATTCATTTAAAACATCAGAAAAATAAAATGGTAAGTGTAAGTAACCATTTTTTTTTGTATATTATAATGAAAAGAAGGCCTCTTCTGGAATCTTCTGTCCATGTTTGAAGATACATCCCTAATATGCCGGCTGTTCGAACACAGGCAACTCCCTTACCCCTCAGCGCTTCAGCTTCCGGACTGTGGTTCAAGGACATACTAACTCTCACAGTGCTACTACGAAGATTCAATAAGATGATCTGTACGAGATCATTTTGTTAACTGGAAAGTACAACATATAAATACAAATTTTGTCAGTACTCCCCTTAGTGACAGAACAGGGCAGATTTTTAAGAACAGCGGCTTAGCATATTATTTAACTGTCTTATTAGAGCAATAAAAATCTTTGGAATATGGATGATAAATGGACTGTGTTTTTACCGTATTCAAAGTATCATTAGTAGCCACATTTGTTGTTGAATTACTAAAGAGAAGAAAAAAAAAAAAAAAGATTTTCAGGTGGTTTTTGCTTCAGAGGCACTTGTGTTTCCAGAACTCGCTTGGCTGACCACACTGCAGAGATTTCAAGGCAATGCCTCAACTTTCTACAGTGTCAAAACAATCTGGCAGCGTGCACTTCCTTCAGCCGTTTTCCTTCATTCTACGCTGCCCCCCCGCTGAAATGTTCTCATCGTGTGTGTGGGTCTTTGCCTTGAGAGAAAACATTTTTCCCATTTCATGTAAGAACTACATGGAGTTTAAGCCCCTGATGGACCAGAAGAGTACATTAGCCTTTCTTCTTTAGTGGCCCCGATTGAAATCTCATCTAATGTTTTCCCATTAGAAATGAGATGGCTAGATATTTTCTGGGAAGTGATTTAGGTATACTAAAACAATCTATAAGGATCTATTGATTAGAAGTAGACTTGACTCAAACTTGATTTGTGTGCAGGGAAGTACCTTGGGAGGTGATGTGATTGACAGTGCAGAATAGATTTGGGCCTGGAATAGTTAAGATACTGCAGCTCTTTATGGGGTACATGGACAGGGCTTATCTGTAGAAAACAAAAACTGAGAAAGAAAAATAAGGAATTCAGAGTACTGAAATACTGCATACTCTGTGGATTTGGTTGCATATATCAATTCAAACAAAGAAACGAAAAAGGATTTGCATACAGAGAGTTGTAAGAGAAGGGAAATTCCAGGGTATTTCAATGAACTTAAAAAATATTCCTATTCCCACAAATATGTATTGGTTGCCATTAGGTTATTCCTAACTGGCTTTGGTCAATCACATAGTTTTAAAATTACTTTACCAGCAGATAATAATGGCATTACCCATTTAACTGGAATCAAACAAACAAAAGACCTTTAAACTAAATGTCCTGCTCATAATCTTGTAAGACAACATTGTAGAAACTAAAAACAGATAAAATGATGATTTAAGAATTTCACAACTAGAGTAAAAGGATAAGAAGTATATTAACATAATAAGTCAAACCCAGCCAATTATAAAAATGCAGGAGTCTTGCAAATTTTGTTCTTTCCTTTCACTCCACAAATTTACTTGAACTCAAGTCATCATGTAAGCAACATTTAAATAATATGATATTAGGTATTTCCAGGCATATTTTGCCTAAGACAAAGCTGAAACTAATATTTTACTTTTTCGTGTAAGTAGAAAATTAAGATCTGATAGCATTTTATTTATTCTGAAGATAATTCTTATAACTTGTTTGAAGAAATTTTAAACTAATCATGGCCTTGAACAAGACAGAAACCCAGTTATATGAATAAATAATAAATTTGAAACAATTAAATGTAAATTTAATTTTATCTGAGCAGCTCAACTTTTTATAGAAAGCAGTTAAATACATCTTGTAGTGTCTGTATATGCAAAATACCTCAAAGAACAGACATTCCCTAGCAAATTTAAACCTGTAGTATTTAAAAACAACCCCCCCAAAATAAAAAATTAAAAATAAATAAATAAATACAACACAAAGGTTGATCTCTTTAGACATTATCTATGTAGGAATAAGAATGGCCGGAGCTACCAGTGAAGACAATTGTTGTGCAAATGGCTGTTCTTTTTGAAAATCTGGTCATAAACTCACTGTTCCACGTGGTAGCCACTAGCAACATGGAGCTATTTAAACTGAAACAAATTAGTGTAAGTAAAATTAAAAATCTAGTACCTCCCTTGTACTAAGCACACTTCAAGTGGGCAATCGCCACGTGCGGCAGCTGCAGTTTGGGCCAGCACGGGGATAGTGCATTCTCACCACTGCAGGGTACGCAATCGGACAGCACTGAAGTCTACTTCCCATTCGCCATGGCCCTATGTATGGTCTGTGTCATGGGTAGAATCAGAAAACTATGAAGAGCACTTGATATTCTGGCCCAAGTGCTGATAATTAGATAGCATATCTCTTCCTTTTTAAAAGTTAATGAACACAAAATACTTCATGGCCCAAGGTGTTCCATTAAACTACAAAATTTATAACAAAACGGGTGTTGGAAATACATATCGGGTTCAATGAAGCACTAAAATATGCTTATCAAGTCTCCATTTGTCCTCTGTGTTTGGAAAGCAGTTAATGGAAAAGAGCATATTTGTTAAAATACATTTTACACTAATGAAACAATATTATCAAAGAAAGTTCTTAATGTGTATAAAGATTAGAATGTCATTGAAACAAAATACCTGAGACAGTAGAATCGGGTTCGCTTTACTGGGGGGAAAAAAGAAAAAAAGCTTTTTTCCTCCTCATATTCCAATATTTTGTTCTTGCAAGACTTAAACTGAATGTTTTTAAAGATTCAAAGTCATCAATAATAAGATAAGCCATAGTATTTTTTTGTATCTGAGCAGTAGCTATCCGAGGATCTCTAAGTAATACATTGCCTTGCTGTAAAACATTAAAAAAAAAGAAAAAAGTCAGCATGCCCAATTTTTTCCTAGGCTTTGCTGCTGGTTGTGGTGTTAAGTGAAATACAATGGTTTCACAAAGAAAATCAAGAATTCTGAAACCTCAAATTTAACCATTAATATGATGACTTAAATAGAAGGCAGATTTTTGTCTAAAAAAATATAGTGGTGTTTTTCACTGTTAAAAAAAGAACAGCTGAAGCAATGGCTTTTCTTTGTGTAGTGTATTTCTAGAAACAGGATCATTGTCTCTGAACTTTCCTGACCTTAGCCTGTTCTTTTTTGCTAAAGTCATTAAAATGATTAGAACCTCAAGGAGGGTTACAGTGTTCTATTCTTTCTTTCTTTTTAACTTACTCTGAACTGAATCAACCAGCTTTAAATCCTGCCTACACCCTATTAATCCCACCTAGCTCTTCTGTCTGTCTGGATGAGTTTCTTCAACAGATTCCTTAAATATGCGTTAAAAAACATAAATCACTGGATTAAACTTGTAGAGAATGATGAAAGCTAAATTCGTGTATATACATGTGGTGGGACAAATGGACCCTTTTATTATTTAACCTGAATGAAAGCAATAAATTTGAAACAGGTTTAACTGATGATATTGGTAATCCACAACAGATTTCATAAGTGTTTTTGAATGAACATCGGTTTTGTTCAATAATCCCCTGGATTAAAGAAGGGTTAGATAACTCAAACAACCTGCAAAGCATCATATTATTTTGCTATTTATCTTTTATTTTTACCAAAAAAACATTATGTGTGGTTTAGGCTTTAGCAAATTAGACCAAAAATTACATTTGTCATTGTGTTTTTTAAAATTTGTGCTCAGGGTTAGACTATATAAGTTCACCTGTTTTCTCGGGTAGCAGCCTGTTCTTCTTCATCCTCTATTGTTTTTATATGTAATATTATGCAGAACTAATATATATCTTGTTTTCCAATATAATGACAATGGCCTTTTCTCTTAATTACTTGCTTTACTGACCCTTCCCTCATATCTAGTTGAGGTGTTCTAAGTTGTATAAACTCTAGGATGTGGGATAAAAGTCCTTTAAAATTCTACTATGGATTCACTTAGTTGTTAAAAAACAAAAAGAGGTTTGAAAGAATTCTTGCGTAGATACTTGGAGTCCATTCTAATGATAATTAAAAGCAAATAATTGCTAACATTTATGTAACAGTTACTACCTCCTAGGAAGTCTTTTCACTCATTACCTCATTGAATTCCTCACAACAATTCTATGACATAAGGGCAAATTATACACCCATTTTTCTAAATGAGAAAACTAAGTAATAGAGCTAATAATCTGCCCAAGGTCATGCATCTAGCAAGTGGTAGATCCAGGGTTCAAACACAAGCTGTGTGACATCAGAGCCCACATTCTCATACACCATGTTAGTTATCTTTTTTTTTTAAAGATTTATTTATTGTAGAGAGAGGGAGAGAGCAGGCCCGCACATAAGCACACATGTGCAAGCAGAGGGAGGGGCAGAGGGAGAGGGAGAGAATCTCAAGCAGACTCCCCACTGAGCGCAGAGTCCGATGTGGGGTTCAATCCCAGGACCCTGAGATCATGACCTGAGCGGAAACCAAGAGTAGGATGCTTAACTGATTGAGCCACCCAGGCACCCCTACCATGTTAGTTATCTATTGCTGCACAATGAATTACCCCAAAATTCGTGGCTTTAAAATAGTACACAATTATTATCTCAGAGTTCTGAGGGTCAGGAATTCAGGACTGACTTAGCTGGATGGTTCTGCCTCCGGGTCTCTTAGGAGGTTGTGGTGGAGATGTCAGCAGGAGATGCCATCATCAAAGGCTCAACTGGGACTTGAGGGTATGCTTCTAAGGTGGCTCACTCACGGACGTTAGTGGATTGCCTCAGTTTCCTCATCAGCTGTTGGCAGATGGCTCAGTTCCTTGTCACACGGACCTTTCCAGGGAGCTGCTTGAGCATCCTCCAGACATAATAGCTGGTTCTTTCAGAACAAGACAGAAATCACAATGCCTTTCATGATCTAGACTCAGAAGTCACACTCCATAATTTCCACAATGTCCTATTGATTACACAAGTCAGCCCTATTCTGTGTAGGATGGGACTACACAAGAAAGTGGATATCAGGAAATAGATCACCTTGGAGCCTGCCTATAATATGTACTAAAGTATACTACCTCCAGAGACAAGCCCTATATTTCCAGCATAGAATATAAAAACTTAGACATAAAATTTAGACATTCCAGTTTTTCACATCTATACTTAATATTGAACAAAAGAATAGCAGTGAAATGGAACTCCAACTGCTACTGATTTAGCTCTTTAATGAGGAGAATATTATTTTTATTGGATAAGAATTTCCAGAATAATATTCTCATCACATTCAAATATAGGAACAAAATTACATCCAAAGGGAGATGTTAAATGTATTTTTAGTGATCCATCATTTTGCTCTTACCCAAACTACAAGGGTTATCTATGCTACTGTTATAAAGGTCCAGGTAGTCAATATTTTCAGCTTTGCAGGCCATATAGTCCCTCCTGCAACTACTCAACTTTTCTGCTGGAGCATGAAAGCAGTCACAGACAATATGTAAGTAAGTGTAGCTGTGCCCCAATAAAACTTTATAGATTTGGCCCACAGGACATAGTTTACCAACCATTGGTCAAAACCATTCTTTAAGTGGACTTTTGACCAGTTACTACTTTGATTTAAGGCAGCTAAACTTACTTTAAATTTTATGTGACAGAATCATATTACATGGATTTGTCCTGGCCCATAAAGTATTGTACAATTTCAGGAAAGTTTGCAGCATTGTCAAGATAGAAAAGGTGAACCGCTGTAAAAACAGAGCAAAATAGATAAGACAAACAATTTACACATGAAATCATCACTCTAAAAATATCAAGCCATTCTCCAGTATAAACTAACCTGGGGGGGTTGAAATTTTGAAAATTCTTAATTCTGTTGATACCTGTCTGATGAATATTTCATATTTTTGTCTGACCTTGAATTGTCTAGACTATACACTGTGCCCAGCATAGAATAGGCATTCAGTAAATATTTGTCGAATGAATTAAATATCTTACCTCTTTTACCTCTTCTGTACCACACATTCCTCATCCCCAGGCCTTTACTGCCTTTTCGCATCTCTTCAGTAAGTTTCTCAGAGCATATTATGATATATGAGGTTCACTATGAGTCTGCTTTTAAGAAGTCATTCAACAAAAAGTAAAGGGCAGGTAAGAAATAGCTATTGGAAGATAATTGAAGATATAAAGACTTAAAAACAAATTGGAAAATTACAGAATAGAATGAACATTGACTTCCAACAGACCGGCTAACAGGAGCAATGAAACATCAGACAATAGAGTAATTGGTGAGGAATTTACTGGCCTCTGACAAAGCTATTAAAGACCAGTTGAATTTAGTCATTCTCACTTTTACTTCCGTTATTTTTACTTTGAGGCCAAAATTACATTCTAATGTGGTTCTATCCATAACTTAAAAAGATGTCTACTACAGTGTTCATTTATTCATTGGAACAAATATTCACTGAGTGCTTACACTGTACTAAGCACCATGCAAGTTCTGAGATACAATGGAAAACAAAACATGGATGCTGCCCCAATACACTTAGAGGCTGAATACAGAAAAATAGGCATGGCAAACACAGTGACATAAGGTATAAGGCTCATATCTAACTTCAATGAATTGCGCATTAAGCAGACATATTAAACTTTAATATTCTGGTCCTGAAGTCAATACCAACCGTGTAATTCAGCTATTTTTACTCTTCAAAACAAAAACAACAACAACGAAATGATAAGTACTAATACTGGAATCCACTGCTTTATAACTGTGTTCCAGAAAATGCAAACTATTAAGTGTTTTAAGGAGAAAAAAAGTTTCATAGCCATTTTTTTTTTTTTTTTTTTGTAAAATGCTGGATTCAACATAAATAGGTTTTGTTTTGTTTTGTTTTTCCTGTGAGGGACTTCTCAGTGCCTATAATATAGTAATAATAAGCATTGTGACTTCCTCAGAAGGCAAATATGATTTGGTGTCTTAAAATGTATTTGATGAGAGCATGCTTTTTTTAAGGAAGCATCAAATATCTAGCAGGATATTAGTGTTTCTTAGAACATAGTCTGAGAAACACTACCACATATAATTTCACACACTTTAATCAAATCATACTTATTATATTCTAGGAGAGAATATAATATAATTCTTTAAGTGAAATATTAAATAAATCTTTTTGTTAGGTAACAAACTGTTG